>NC_073400.1:4261365-4346365 GCF_028641065.1 Leucoraja erinaceus
GGAATTCAACATGTTTGCATTGACTCTTAAAAACCTCTAGAGCCACACTATAGAAAGCATACTGTTGGGTTGCATCACAGTTTGGCTTGAGAACAGCTCTGGCCAAGACCACAAGAAATTACACATAGATGTAGATGTAGCCCTCTCCTTTACACAGACTAGACATCCCACCATTGACTCCATTGGCACTTCACGCTGCCCCGGAAAAGCAGCCAACATAATCAAAGACTTCATCCTTTCTTCTCCCTTCTCCCATCAATGGAATATACAGAAGCCTGAATGCATTCACCACTAGTCTCAGGAACATCTTCTTCCTCTCTGTATCAGGCTTCTACACAGTCCTTCCATCAGCTAGGGTACTGTCCAATTCACATATATCCCATTGTGAACATTAGACTTTATCTATGGGACTGATGGGCTTGAATGCTGACAACTATATTCACTCTGTATCTTCTCATTTGCTCTCTATTGTATTTGAATTTGACTTGACTAGGTTTGTATTTAGGTTTAGTATATCTGACCTGTTTAGATAGCATGCAAAATAAAGTTTTCACTGTACGTCGGTTCATATGGCAATAGTAAAGCTAAACCTATTTATTCAGATTCAATTTAATTGTCATTGTCAGTGTACAGTACAGAGACAACGAAATGCATTAAACCTTCGCAAGAAACCTTCCGCAAGAAATGCAACACCTGTCCCTTCACCTCCCCCCTCGACTCCATTCAAGGACCCAAGCAGTCGTTCTAGGTGCGACAAAGGTTCACCTGTATCTCCTCCAACCTCATCTACTGCATCTGCTGCTCTAGATGTCAGCTGATTTACATCGGGGAGACTAAGCGGAGGTTGGGCGATCGTTTCGCCGAACACCTTCGCTCAGTCCGCAATAACCTACCGGAACTCCCGGTGGCTCAGCACTTAAACTCCCCCTCCCATTCCCAATCCGGCCTCTCTGTCCTGGGTTTCCTCCATTGCCAGAGTGAGCAACACCGGAAATTGGAGGAACAGCACCTCATATTCCGCCTGGGTTGCTTGCGTCCGGATGGCATGAACGTTGAATTCTCCCAGTTTTGCTAGCCCTTGCTGTCTCCTCCCCTGCCTTAACCCTCGAGCTGTCTCCTCCCATCCCCCCACCCTCGGCTCCTCCTCCTCCCCTTTTTCCTTCCTTCCCCCCCCCACCCCCCATCAGTCTGAAGAAGGGTTTCGGCTCGAAACGTCGCCTATTTCCTTCGCTCCATAGATGCTGCTGCACCCGCTGAGTTTCTCCAGCATTTTTGTGTACCTATTTATCATTACTGTACATTGTTGACTCTAAGAGCTACATGTGAACATTGTATCCCGGTGCATATGAGATTAAACTCATCTGAATCATCATTTTAGTTCAGTCTGAAGAAGGGTTTCGGCCCGAAACGTTGCCTATCTCCTTGGCTCCATAGATGCTGCTGTACCCGCTGAGTTTCTCCAGCACTTTTGTGTACCTTCAGCATTTTAGTTGCTGTTCAATCAGTCCTGACCTAATCTGAATGCTTAGGTATTTTCCAGTCTCAGCTTGAAAATAAGAGAATAAGAGAATTTTAAATCGTTTCACTAGTGAGTGACATGTTTATTAATAATTGGCTTTCTGCATTTGGTCCAGGGTTTGAATATCAAAGCTCATGGGGTGAGTCAAGATATGACTTGCTGTCCCCTAGATCAGTCCCATTAGTCCCACAGACAATGTTGATTTCCAGTTGAGTCCCATATTTCAAAGACTGCAACGTCCACTCTCATTTCTTGCTAATGTTTCCACGTTTGCCTTCTGGCTCACTTGCAAGGTCAGCTTTGGCAGATTTCTACTGCAAACTCAAATCTGAATGAATAAATAATTGTTTTCAATTTCTGTTTGGCAACTCTTACCAAGAACTGTGCAATGAGCCAATCGATATTAGTGGAGTATAGGAGGTGTCAAAATATGTAGGAAGAACCTGCAGATGCTGGTTTACACCGAAGATAGACGCAAAATGCTAGAGTAACTCAGGCGGCATCGGTGGGGAGAAGGAATGGGCGACGTTTCAGTCGAGACCTTTCTTTCCTACAGACCTTAAATTTCTATGTGCGTATCTAAAAACCTCTTAATCACTGCTATTGTATCGGCCTCTACAACCACCCACACCCCTAGCAATATGTTCCAGCCCCCAACATTCACGGCATAAAAGACATTCCCTACACATCTCCATCACACTTTCCCTCTCTCACCTTATAGACATGCCTTCCTGTATCAGACATTCCCACCCTGGGAAAATGGTTCTGAGTGTCTACCCTATCTCTTCTATATACAATTATGTCATTATTAGCAATTAGGAGAATCGGGTTTGAGCTGATAAAGTACAAGTTACAGGGGAGCTTGCAAGATTGGGAAAGATGATTTTGCTTTGGGAATTGGTATATAATCGCTGGGCTAAACAGCTTCCTTTTGGGCTTCAGTCTGAAGAAGAGTCTTGACCCAAAACGTCACCTTCTCTCCGGAGATGCTGCCTGTCCCGCTGAGTTACTCCAGCATTTTGTGTCTATCTTAGGTAGTATTAATAACCTGACCCTGGGCAATATTAGCAGATGAATGGGAATGCATGTTTGATGTTCGCATGCTTGCTCTTTCATTAAACATTAATACGCATTAGTCTTAAAATTCTTTCACTAGGCTTTTACTCAACTGTCCATCTCTTTACGTAACTTTCTGCCAATTATTTTCAAGCAAAGTGCTGCATGATGAAAATTGTTACTTATCATAAATGGCATAAAATCAACACAGCTACAGGTACAGGCAAGAGTTATAATTCTGTCTAATATTTGCCTGCCATCAACACTCTCCCTTCTGAATCGGACATCTGATGAACTTAAAAGTTACTTCAGAGACGAACACAAAATCTAGACAGACACTCCACAGTATTTTGGGAGTGTTCAGTGATTTATCTCCATCACCCTTCCACAGCCCTCTTAGAAGGTAACCGCGACCCCACAGACTAACACCAGGGAACATTTCACAACCTTTCACTGATCTCCTCACCTGGTAGTCTACACCCCAATGGTATGAACATTGACTTCTCCAATTTCAGGTAGACCTTGCTTTCTCCCTCCTTCCCCTCCCCTTCCCAGCTCTCCCACAGCCTACAGTCTCCGCCTCTTCCCTTATTTTTCCTCCCCCCCTCCCCCCACATCAGTCTGAAGAAGGGTCTTGACCCGAAACGTCGCCTATTCCTTCGCTCTCTAGATGCTGCCTCACCCGCTGAGTTTCTCCAGCATTTCTGTCTACCTCCTCACCTGGAGTGATCACCTCTGTCAATGGATATTTTTAAGGCCGGGATAGAAAGATTCTTGATTAGTGCAGGTGTCAGGGATTATGGGGAGAAGGCAGGAAAATGGGGTTAGGAGGGTGATATAGAAGAAGCGTCTCAACCCGAAACGTCACCCATTCCTTCTCTCCGGGGATGCTGCCTGTCCTGCTGAGTTGCTCCAGCTTTTTGTGTCTAGCTATGATTGAATGGTGGAGACTTGATGGACCGAATGGCATAATTCTGCTCCTATCACTTATGCCCTAATGACCTGCTGACCTTTATACAGTGTCGAACCGTATAGTTCTCCAGTGCCGTACCTGCCCATTTCCATCTCCTTCCCAAAACCACTAAACAGGACACTCATTGTTTCTATCTACTCCTCCCCGAATTCACCTTCAAACACTTCTTATTCCCCCATGCCCTGTGTGCCTTCTGACCTACAATTCAGTCACCTCACACTTCAACACACTCTTCAACATTTCACTAACTTTCATTAACGTCAATATCCTACACTAGGGAGGCTAAATAAAGGTATACTCTGTTTACGTCGTCGTACGAGCCTTATTACAAGCATAACCTGACACTAGGGACGATTTTCACAGTTATACCAAGCCAATTAATCTACAAACATGTACGTTTTTGGAGTGTGGGAGGAAACCGAAGTTGCAGGAGAAAAGCCACGCAGGTCACGGGGAGAACATACTATGTTTTGGAAAGAACTGCAGGTGCTCGTTTAAATTGAAGGTAGACACAAAATGCTGGAGTAAATCGGGCCAGGCAGCATCTCTGGAGAGAAGGATTGGGTGACGTTTCGGGTCGAGACCCTTCTCCAGACTGGGAGAACGTACAAACTCTGTACTGGCAGCACCCCATAGTAGGGATCGAACAAGGGTCTCTGGCACTGCAAGCATTGTAATGGAGCAACTGTGCCACCATGATCTATTTAATACCTGTGGGAATCGGAGAGGGGATCAGTTTGCTGAACATACTGCCGCCAAGCTCAACCCACATATATTAAATAAAGGAAAAGCGAGGCATTACCATGGGTTTGCTCATGGTATTTGATGTTTATGGGAAGGGTTTGGCATTGTATAAGCAAACGAGGTGGCTACAGAGAGATTTAGGTGTTTACAGAATGGATTGACAATTTCTAGAAGGGCAGGTGTTTACAGAGAGCATAGCCATAGTCATAGAGTGATACAGTGTGGAAACAGGCCCTTCGGCCCAACTTGTCCACACCGGCCATCAATGTCCCAGCTACACTAGTCCCATTTGCCTCCGCTTGGTCCATATCCCACCAAACCTGTCCTATCCATGTACCTGTCCAACTGTTTCTTAAATGATGGGATAGTCCCTGCTTCAACTACCTCCTCTGGCAGCTTGATCCATACACCCACCACCCTTTGTGTGAAAAGGTTACCTCTCAGATTCCCACTAAATCATTCCCCCTTCACCTTAAACTTATGTCCTCTAGTCCTAGATTCACCTACTCTGAGCCAAGAGACTCTGTGCATCTACCCAATCTATTCCTCTCATGATTTTATACACCTCAATAAGGTCACCCCCTCATCCTGCTGAGCTCCAAGGAATAGAGTCCCAGCCTACTCAAACCTCTCCCAAAAGCTCAGACCCTCTAACCCTGGCAACATCCTTGTAAATCTTCTCTGTGCCTTTTCCAGCTTGCAGATTTATGGTGGGACAGGGGATACACTGAGCATTGTCAGTGTCACTGGAGGCTGGGAATTTATGGAGCAGGCTGTATTTATGGAACAGAGAGAATATTTAGATAGTGAGGCATATATATTCAGAGAAGTTTGGGTATTAATAAAATCTGAGTCTATTTACTTGGTTCTTATTACTTTGTATTTATTTAAGACAAAGAATATTTATAATTATGCTTGATGCTGCATCTGATGTTGATATGTGTTTACTCAACATAGAACCAGGGACATGCAAGCAAACTGAAGCCCAGTTCACATTGACAGTCAGTGGGTGCAGAATTGTTCACGTACGTTGCGTGATGGCGCTGGGTTTGAATCCATGGGATTTTCCCCTCAAATGCTCTTCTGGTGCAACTCAAAGAGTGGAATTGTAGGCATGGGTTCACCGGACGTCCTTCTCGATAGAAACCTCTCCAATCACTACGCAAGTTCGAGCTCCCGGGTGGTGGGAAAGACCCCGTGATAGCCAAGATGTCGGGGAGCAATCACACAGGCCAACTCGTCTTTAAGATGTGGTGGGATCTGCGGGCTAGAGTTATCCTCGAGCATCCCTGCTTATAATTGTGAGATATTCAACCCGATGAGTTATTAAAGGATTCTCACAGGTACACCGTTCATGATGTTTTCTCAGCTGAGGTTTCACAGCGCCAGACGCTGTCTTGCGAACACAGTCATATCTGTGAGAGTGAAACTTGGGGTGGTTTGAGCATTTACCATCCTTCTCCTCAGCATGTAAGATATGGAAAACGGATTGAATTGTAAGCAAACTTTTCTCTCTCCCTCTCTCCCTCTCTCCCTCTCTCTCCTCTCTCTCCCTCTCTCTCTCTTTCTCCTTCTCTTCTCACCTCTCCCTCTCCTTTCTCTCTCTCTCTCTCTCTCTCTCCTCTGTCCCTATCTTGGTCTCCCTCTCTCTCTCCCCCTCTGTCCCTCGGTCTCTTGCTGTCTTTCTCCCTCTGTCTCCCTCTGTCTGTCCCTCTCTCTCTCTCTCCCTCTCCCCCTATCCCTCTCTCTCTCCCTCCCCCCTCTCCCCCCCCCTCTCTCTCTCTCTCTCTCTCTCTCCTCTCCCTCCCTCTCCCCCCTAACCACCATACTCTCCTGATTCCCTCTACCATGCTTCCTGATTGCATTTACTTCCCAGTAATTCTCCTTCCCTCCCTTCCTGCTGTTATCCAGTCTTCGCATCACACCGTCACACCGTCACACCTTCCCATCTCCACCCCTTTCTGCCTTCCACAGCGACCACTCCCTCTGCTACTCCTCCGTTCACTCATCCTTTCCCACCCAAAACGCCTCGTCCCCGGGTACATTCCCCTGCAACTGCAGCAGAAGTAACACTTGTCCCTATGCATCCGCCATCAAGGGACCGCAGCAGTCCATCCAGGTGAGGCAGAGGTTCATGTGCACCTCACTCATCTTCTGCATCCAGTGTTCCTGATGTGGCCTCTTGTACAAGAATAGACTCGGCCACTGCTTTCTTGAATACTTCCTCTCTGTCGACCAAGGCCTACTGGATCCCGTGGTTGCTAACCATTTCAACTCCCCTTCCCATTCTCATACTGACCTTTCTGTCATGGGCCTCCTGCATTAACAGTGAGAATACATGCAAACTGGAGGAACAGCACCTCATATAACAGTACTACCTGGCTAGCTTACAAACCAATGTTATAAACATTGAATTCTTCAACTATAGGTGACCTCTATAATTCTCCTCCCCCCTCCCCCTTCCACCCTGACTGACCTTGCTCCAATCTCTCCCCTCCCCCTTCCACCGACCTACCGTCCCACAACAATTCTCACCTCGTCAAACCTCTAGCTTCACAATTCGCAACTCTCTAATCATTTTGTCTCAAGCATCGTGCATGTTCACCTCTGGCCTTTGCCCACCATCTACCGATCCAAAACCCTGCTCACCTGCCTGTTCTTTCTCTCCGTCCCTGCAATCCGTCTGAAGAAGGGTCCCGACCCGTTAATGTTCAGTAAACATGTTGCAGCATCCACATCCTCTCTGGTTCCGAAATTCACTCCAACATAGTGTTTGACGGCTTGAAGAGAAATTACTTTCAATGGTCCGAATGCCAGAATGCTTACTGACCATGAAGGTCCAATTTCAGTTGAGCCTTGGACCTCCTCCTTGTGAACCAGTCTCCACTTATTTCAAGCCTGAAATCAGGCCCAAAATGTGTTTCCACTCAAGGAACCTTATTTAGCTTCCTTCACGGCTGAAGTTAATACAATATAGATGTATATTAATTAATAGAGTGGGAGTACATCTAAAATTATGTGTGGCTGTCTACTTCGTGTTATGATACAGTAAATGCCACGAAACACTTATTATTGTGAGTGATGCCTGTGGGGCGAGCTGGTCTCACTAATTTCACATTTTGAATCCGTTGGGAATATGGAATATGTTATAGTACAAGCTTATTCAAGAATTTGCATTTTAAATTAATTATTTCTTTCAGATTAATTCAATCTTACTTTGATTATTTCTGGTTCATAGGCACAAACATTCTATTTCCATTCCTAACATCCCTGGGGACATTGCACATCTGTTTATATTCCTTCCCCTGACTCCACCCCCTTTTCCCTCCCTTCACATATCCCAGCCTTGCCTCACAAATGTCGATACTTCATTGCAGATTTTTTGAACTGCAGTAGTATATCTCACCTTAAGTGCCTGTGTCACCTCGCATACTCACAAATGCTCACAGCAAATTCAGCCCATCCAGTCTACGCTAACCTCATTGAAGTGCTTTAGAATTGATTCCCACATTTCAATCATTTAACCCAGATTTTTGCCAAGTAGCTCTCCTTAAATATATGCCCAGTTGACTTTTGGAAGTTTCTACACCATCTGATTTGGCCATACTTATAACCATATAACCATATAACAATTACAGCAATTCCCCTTAGTCCCACCTGCCTGCACTCGTACCATAACCCTCCATTCCCTTCTCATCCATATGCCTATCCAATTTATTTTTAAATGATACCAATGAACCTGCCTCCACCACTTCCACTGGGAGCTCATTCCACACCGCCACCACTCTCTGCGTAAAGAAGTTCCCCCTCATATTACCCCTAAACTTCTGTCCATTAATTCTGAAGTCAGAATACCAACTTATTCTGTCCATTAATTCTTGAAGTCAGAATACCAACAAAGTACTTTTGAAATGTTTTCTTTCAAGTCTTGATACAAGCCGAAGAACACAAGAAAGATGGGTGGAAGACAGGATGCGAGTGTTTAGCATTTGTTAGAGTGTGCAGTTTCCTTTATTTAGTAGATACTGGTGGCAGAGGTGGTGAGAGCAGATATTGAGGGTTATGGTGTTCTGGGCCACCAGAACTAACTGTTGAACCCTGAGGTGTTGTGGGCCTAATGCCCCCGTCCCACTTAGGAAACCTGAACGGAAACCTCTGGAGACTTTGCGCCCCACCCAAGGTTTCCGTGCGGTTCCCGGAGGTTTTTGTCAGTCTCCCTACCTGCTTCCACTACCGGCAACCTCCGGCAACCACCTGCAACCCCCGGGAACCGCACGGAAACCTTGGGTGGGGTGCAAAGTCTCCAGAGGTTTCCGTTCAGGTTTCCTAAGTGGGACAGGGGCATAAATCACCGAAACACCAGTGAAGGGAAATGCCCACTTGATAACCACAATATGTACTTGCATCTGTATGATCAGTTTTTCTTATGTGCTTGTTAACATGTAGGTAGCATGGCTCGAAGGGCCGAATGGCTTACTCCTGCACCCATTCTATTGTCTATTGATTATTGCAAATGGAGTTAGTTATTGTCCTTAGCATAAGTTGGTATAATCAGTTTAGATAGCACTGTCTTTGGGCTTGGATTTCTTGATTGAGCGCTTATCCTGGTGTTATAGAACGTACTTTGTGTTTTAATTTAATTTGTGGGAATAGGCTGTACGGTCCTTAATGCATGTTCGGTAATTCATTCAAATAACAGCCGAACATTTGTCTCAGTGCTGGTTTCTTGCACTAATTCTGTGCCACTTTTTTCCCCCTTAATACCTAAAAACACATCAATTTCTGACTGGAATACACTAAGCCTTCACACTGTTCTGTTCCAAAAACTCACCATCCTCTGAGTGGAAGTCATTTCTCCTCACCACTGTCATGAAAGGCTGACATTATTATGATTTGGTGATACGCTGGTTTTTGACACCTTTGACAGCCTACAGTGTGAAAAGATTCTAGTCCTTCTGCCAATTATTTTAAGTGTTTGATCTCTCTTCACTGACACCCTTGTCAGCAGAAAGACTCTCCCTTCTTTCTCTCTGAACCCATTTGATAATTTTGAAGGCTTCGATCAAACCCCTTCATGGCCTCCCAAATGCGAGCACTGCAGTCGATTGATATCTGAAAGCAAAATTGAAAAAGCTTGAGATGCTCTACGATCAGGTAGCATCAGTGGAAAGAAACATAGACTTCACCTATCATGGTCTTGAGTTTTCATCACAAAGCTGGAAAGAGTTTAGAGAAGATAGACACAAATTGTGGGTCAGACAGCGTCTCTGGAGAAAAGAAATAGGTAGGAGGAGCCATCTAGGGGAACGGCTGCTAACCAGCAGCCGTCCGTTTTAATTCGCTTTTTTTAAAAGTTTTTAGTGAGTCCTGTTTAGTGATGTTTTGAGACATGGACTTTTTAATGTGGGGGGTTGGGGTCAATTTTACTTCTAGGTCCCTACCTGGTCGGTGAGGAGCGCTATCGTGGAGCGGAGCGGGCTCTGGGCGGAGTGTCCCCGCTGTCGAGCATCCGTCCTCGCCGTGGCCTACCCCAACCATGGGCTTGGAGCGCTACGTCTCTCCGTTGCCGAACCAGCAGGCGGGCTTCTTTCCGGCGGCTGTCACTCTACTCAACAATTTACCTCGGTGACTGCCAATCACCACCCCCCCCACAGGACACTTATTATTATTTATTCAAATCGTTTGCTATGTCGCTCTTCCAGGGAGATGCTAAATGCATTTCGTTGTCTCTGTACTGTACACTGACACTGACAATTAAATTGAATCGGGATGCCTTGCCTGGGTCGCCGCGCTGGATCGACGCGCTGGAGCTCCGGTGAGCTGTGACCGCCGTGTTCAACACCTCCGGGCTGCGGGTCTGCGGAGCGGAGCGGGCGGCGTCGATTTCAACATCGGGAGCCTGGGAGCTCCAAACCGGCGCGGCCTTGTCGGCTTCGGAAGCCGCGGTCTCCAGCTAGAAAACGGCCGTTCCAGGTGGCCCAGCCACTGAGAGGACTCTCCCGACGCCGGGGCAAGACCACCCGGTGAGAACGGCCAGGAACATCGGGCCTCCGTAGACGCAATTGTGGTGGCCTCAATAGGCCTGACTTTGGGGTGAATTTGGGGTTGGGGACTGGACATTGTGCCTTCCCCCACAGTGGTATCCACAACGGCCCGACCTACTTGATGCCACGAGTACCTACGACCCACCTATGACCTCATACGACCTCGTGATGACCATGCTGTGAGTATAAGTCAAGGGCAAACTCGACAGGTCGTGAATTAGCTGGTGAAGGTGGGACAGGCCCTTTAATTGATTGCATCCAGTCTTGCACAAGTGGTTCCATTGTTTTCACTGAGTACCATGTCTGCTACTCTCAGAAACAGCCTGCATCATTGACTTAACAGAAACCGCTTCTCCTGTCCATTCCCCAAAGCTACAGGGTGCTTGGCTGCTCATGAATGACAAGTCCATTTGTCATTTCAAGAGCAACGAAGGTGACTTCAATTGAGGCCACTTGTTCCCTGTGACATCCATTCCGTGAAGTTGTATCTGATCCTGTCTAAGATGCCCTTCGCAATGTAATATATGAGGATTGGAGCTGGATGTGAGTGATAGCAGGAGAGGTAGTGGAATACACAAACAATTCATGGAGGCAAATCCACAAAAACAGAAACAAAGATGCTAAAAAGGATGACCAAGCCCTGTGGCAACACATAGGGTTGCAGAGTTGAAGTGATCTGCAGTTGGATAGACCCAAGTTGCCCCCGTGACTGTTGGGTTTTCTCCAAGATCTTCTCTTTCCTCCCACACTCCAAATATGTGCAGGTTTGTAGGTTAATTGGCTTGGTGTAAATGTAAAATTGTCCCAAGCGTGTGCAGGATAGTGTTAATGTGTGGGGATCACTGGTCGGTGCGGACTCGACGGGCCGAAGGGCCTGTTTCCGCACTGTATCTCTAAAACTAAACTAAACTAAACTAAATGCATGTGAGAGGGAGAGATACATGCAGTAGGACTGACCTGACACATCCTTCAGGTTACAGACCGAAGAGACGATGCTCGGGTCTTGTATTGAGATTCCTTTCTGCATGAGTTGCTTTGCAATTTCAGAATTGCCCTCAAAAGTCACCCTGTTTTGAATCAACTTAATGCTGAGTGGGCAAGAACTGAGAGGGAGAGATACATGCAGTAGGAGTGGAAGGAAATGAAGCAAAACAGCAAGCTCTAAGGAACAACGAATATGTTAATCGGAACTGGAAGCAACAATGGTATTGGCAAGAGAAGCTAAAATATGTCAGTGTTTCCACCCCATCAGCCATCGCATACAATACATAATCCTCCGACAATTTCGCCACCTCCAATGGGATCCCACCACTAGTCATTTTTCCCCACTCCACAATCTTTCTGCCTTCTGTAAAGATCATCCCCTCCGTAACTATCTAGTTAACTCATCCCTTCCCACCCAAACCACCCCTTCCCCGGGTACCTTCTCCTGCAACCGCAGAAGATGCAGCACCTGCCCCTATACCTCCTCCCTCAACACTGTCCAGGGATCCCAACAGTCCTTTCAGGTTAAGCAGAGGTTCACTTATACATCGGCGATAGCCAAACGTAGACTGGGCGATCGTTTCGCTGAACACTTTCGCTCAGTCCGCCCAAACCATCCTGATCTCCTGGTTGCCAAACACTTTAACCCTACTTCCCATACCCACACTGACCTTTCTGTCCTGGCCTCCTCCATTGTCAAAGTGAGGCCCAACACAAATTGGAGGAACAGCATCTCATATTCCGCATGGGCAGATATATTGGTTTCTCTAACTTCAAATAACCCTTGCATCTCCTCTCTTTCCCCATCCCTCCCCCACCCAAGTCATTGTACCAGCTTCAAAGTCGTCTTGTTGAGTCTCATTGTTTGTAACTCGTTTTCACCTTGCACTAGCTAATAATGGACTTTTTTCCTTTATCATCGTTACCTTTTTGCATATCTTTCATTCATATGTTCTATGTCTCTCTACATCACCGTCTCTACCTCTCGTTTCCCTTTCCCCTGATTTAGTCTGAAGAAAGGTCTTGACCCGAAACGTCACCTATTCATTTTCTCTGGAGATGCTGTCTGACCCGCTGAGGTATTCCAGCTTTTTATCTCTATCTTCAATATTTCTATCTGCTGATATAGTAAATTCGGGATGCAATGTGGATTAGAGTTGGGAGTGGCAAAAAGTTCCATTCCCATATATAAGATACTGACTGGGAAAAAGAGGTTGTGTTTTCTGTATTTGTGCAGAATCTGAGGCCGAGGGTTTTTTGAAGTTGGGTAGATACATCCAGATCTTGATGATCGCAAGTGACTAAGCAAAAAGAAGAGGGAAGTAAATCATGAAATAGAGTGAAAAAAATACATTTTATACTTTATTCATGGGATATGAAAGCTGCTGGTAAGGTTCAACCTTAATAGGCCTTAACTAGGCCTTAACTTGAGCAGCAGTAGAGTTGCTGCCTTACAGCGCCAGAGACACGGGTTCGATCCCAACTATGGGGCTTGTGTGTATGGAGTTTGTACGTACTCCCCATGACTGCGTGAGGTTTCTCTGAGGTCTTCGGTTTCCCCCCACACTCCAAAGACGTGCAGCTTTGTTGATTAATTGGTTGGGTTGTATACTTGGTATAAGTGTAAATTGCCCCAAATGCGTGTAAGGCTTGTGTTAATGTGCGTGAATCGCTCGTTGGCGCGGACACGGAGGGCCGAAGGGTCTGTTTCTGCGCTGTATCTCTAAACTAAACTAAACTAAACTAAACTCGGTGGTAGTGAACCTGTCTCGAATCTTGAATCTGGCAAAATGATGGTGTGGGGACCACAAGCAGCATGGGCACTGAAATATACTTTATGTATGGGAATAAGCATTAAAATACTCTCTGCAGGAGGATATAGGCTCCAGGGTACACATCATTTGAGAAGATAGGCATCCAAATACACACTGCAAAATGGTACAGGCACAATGATTCACAAAATATCCTTTATTCTAAGTATGACATAGGTCTAGAAACAGTCTCGAAGCAATCACCCTCTTGTTTTTCTCATTCACCAAATCTGTAGAGAATAGTTTCATTCCAATCGGCCTCTCCTCCTCAGGTGACTCTCCATCTTGAAAGTTAAACCTGAACGTTTGTGGCGCATTTATCAAGGCAAGTGGACCGTTTTTTAAGTTAGGATCATATTTATTTAAAATTGCTGATAAAAGGTCATTGATCTGAAATATTAACTCTATTTCACTCCCCACAAATTCTGAGTAGTGACAGTGTTTTCTGTATTAATTTCAGATTTCCAGCATTGCAGAATTTTGTTTTTCATTTACTGTATTTAATTTTTCAGATGTGTCCTGGTCAAAGCAGTACAGAAATACAGCAAGACTTGCTTCCTTTTAACACTCCTTGGTTAATGCGTCTCATACGTTTAATCATATGCCGTGTTTGCATGGGCACCATCTGCGCTTCAAGTACAATGACATTCCCTTTACTAATGTTTCCTAACCCCCAAATTTAAAAAAAAAGTATTCTTCTTTGCTGGTTAATGTTCCACAGCCTAACCATTAGCAACATTACATGGGCAACGAAAATAAATCAAATTTTAGCTACTTATTCTTCTGCCACTTTGTCATTCAGTCTTATCCTTTCGGAGGAAATTTCCCTTTTTCTATCCATCCATTCTTCTATCCTTCCCTCCCTCATCCCTCATCGGGGTGGCACAATGGCGTAGCAGTAGAGCTACAACCCGGGATCGATCCTGACTACACGCGCTTGTCTGCACGGAGTCCCTGTCTTCTTCCTCGTGTCCGGCCATCTTCTATATCACGTCTTTCCGGTCGGTCAGTGACGGTTGGAGGTTATCACCTCAGTATGCGGCGCATCTCTCGTCAGCAGCGGCCTCTGCAGCCCGTCCGCGTTTTTATTATCTTTTGTCTATGTTTCTATGTAGTTTTTTGTTATTTTTTGTTGGTGGGTGTGTGTGTGTGGGGGGGGGGGGGGGGGGGGGGGGGGGGGGGGGGGGGGGGGGGGGGGGGGGGTAACCTTTAATCTCTCCCTGCACGGGAGACCCAACCTTTTCTTGTCGGGTCTCCGTTATCATTGGGGCTGCAACGAGGAGCGGCCTCCAACAGGAGAAGACCGGGGACTCTGGTGCCGACGACTCACCGTCACCGTCGCGGAGCTGGCCGAGTCCAGAGCGGGTGGAGCGGTGTTGGAGCGCTGCTGCTGCTGCGGCCCGACCTCCGGAGATTCGGAGGCTGCAACTGCGGGTCTGGCGGACGGCGGTACCGGGAGCCCGCGGGTCCCTGGAGGGAGACCGCTTTTTCAGGGCTCTCGCAACGGCGACTTCTCCCGTCCAAGTTGCAGGGTCGAAGAGCTCCTGGAGCGGGGCCTGACATCACAGCCCCGCGCGGCTTGGAATGGCCGTGGGACTCTGCGAGTGCACGCCGGGGGCTCCAACACCAAGAACCCGGTGTGCGACCTTGCACCACCCGGCGTGGCTTTAATGGCCGCGGGACAATTGCCATCGCCAGCCGGGGGCTTTGACTTGACTCTGACATCGGGGGGGGGGGGGGGGAGGAGAGTGCAGTGGAGAGATAAGTTTTTACGTTTTTTTTGGCCTTCCATCACAGTGATGTGATGGATGTTTATGTAAATTATGTTGTGTCTTGGGTCTATTTGTTTGTAATGTATGGCTGCAGAAACGGCATTTCGTTTGGACCTCAAGGGGTCCAAATGACAATTAAATTGAATCTTGAATCTTGAATCTTGAATCTTGGTTGCTGGTCGGTGGTTGCAGAATTGGCTACTTCAGTCAGTCACTGTGGTACAGTTTCTGTCGTCAGCATTGCCCGGATGCGCCACGTGGAGGCTTCTGCTTGCATCCCGGAGCCCCCGTGACCTGCGCGGGTTTTCTCCGAGATCTTCGGTTTCCTCCCACACTCCAAAGACGTACATGTTTGTAGGTTAATTGGCTTGGTATAATGTACAATTGTCCCTAGTGTGTGTAGGGTAGTGTTAATGTGCGAGGAACGCTGTTCGGTGCGGACCTGGTGGTCTGAAGGGCCTGTTACTGCACTGTATCTCGAAACTAAACTAAACTAAACTAAACTAAACTAAACTAAACTAAACTAAACTAAACTAAACTAAAGGCCCGGGATTGGTTCTGACCTCGGGTGCTGTCTGTGTAGAGTTTGCACAATCTCCCTGGGATTACATGAGTTTCCACCGGAACAAATTTACATTGTTCTATCCATTCCTCCACATGTCAAAGTTTGCAGGTCAACTGGCATCTGTGAGTTGCACAAAGTCTGGAGGGATTTAGATGCAAAAGAGGAACAACTTCAAACTAGCGTGAACAAGTTGGCATGAACTCGACGGGTCGAAAGCTATTTTCATGCTCTATCTTTCAATCAATTCAATCATCCTTTCCCTCTCTCTCCATCCCTCCCCTTCCTGGTTCTCTGACCAGTCTGACTGTCCTCCTGATTAAATGTTATCTCTGCATGCTTCGTTGTCACCTTCTTCAAGCTAACAATGATCAATTCTGCATTTTCATTGAACTGCATCCCCTTTCATGTCTCATGTTCACACCTTACACTTCCTTATCTCGGTGTTTCCCTGTCCCCTGACCTCAGTCTGAAGATGGGTTCTCGACCCGCAACATCACCCATTCCTTCTACCCTGATATGTTGCATGTCCCGCTGAGTTACTCCAGCATTTTGTGTCCATCTTCAATCAAAAATATTGCTTTCCAGTTCTAACGAAGGGTCCTGCACCTGAAACATCAATGTTTTCTCCTTTTCCACACACGCTGCCTTGACCTGTTGAGTGTTAGCAACTATTTTTGTGTTTATTTCCATTTACCAGCACTTGCAGAGCGAGAGTTGCATTCAGTAGATCCGCTTGTTTTTTCCTGGGTAAAGAGGCCATGACGTTGAATCAATGAAAAGCAAGTCAAGTGTGGAAGAATGGAACAAATGGATTGAAGGTTCTGTCCATATTTATCGATGGGTGTAGCCACATGCTGATCAGTAGCTGTCAGTAAATTCTAATTATGAACACATTTGCTTCGATTTTTCAATGGCTTATTAGCTTTTAGAGTAAAATAATTAAAAATATACATTGTTATTGTTGCAAAACCGTATATTAAGTAATCAAAATATGTTTATAGCACTGTGATGGTGGTGATAATAGTTTAGATGAAGGCTTTTAGGTGGCCAAATGGATATGTAGGAAACGGGTGGGATATAGATTATGTCCAGGCAGATGAGATTAATTTATCTTGGCACGGACATTGTGGGCTGAAGGGCCAGCTCCCATGCTGTACTGTTGTACTATGTTCTATGAACAGTTCTCATGCAGCAAAATATAGAGACTACTTTTAGAAACCTGAATTTTTAGTCGAATGAAGTTTCCTGATTCCAAAATGATGTTGAGAAAGTAAACTATGACACTGTCAAATCATCACAGCCTTCTTCAATATTTTGCTGTGTTTCAGTCTGTATGAGATCATGATCGATCTTTTCCACTTATCCATCCTCAGCAACCTCCAGCAACATTTTGCTACCTGTAATCCAAATGACCCCCCCCCCCCCCCTCCCCACCAACCCCCTCAGCCCCCCCTCCCCCCACCCTCACCTCCATCCCCACTCCACCATCCCATAAGCATCACAGTCTGCAAGGAAGGGGAGTTCCAGATTTATACCGGAAGAAAAAACACTTCCTTAATTTACTCCGAAATAGCTTAGCTCTCAAGTAGGTGGAAACCAGGAACTGCAGATGCTGGTTTACAAAAAACACCACAATGTGCAGGAGTAACTCAACAGGTCAGGCAGCATCTCTGGAGAACACAGAACAAACTCACCCACCTCTCTTCCTGCTTTCTATCGCCAAACCCCCCCCCCCCCCCCCCCCCCCCCCACCCAAACACAATCAGCCTGAACACAAAATGCTGGAGTAACTCAGCTGGACAGGCAGCATCTCTAGAGAGAAGGAATGGGTGATGTTTCGGCTTCTCCAGCCTGAAGACAGTGTCGACCCGAAACGTCACGTCACCCACACTGACCATCGAACAGCTGTTCACACTAGTTCTTTGCTACCCCACTTTTACATCCACTCACTACGCACTAGGGGCAATTCAACCAGAGGCCAATTATCCGATTCAGATTCAGATTCAATTTAATTGTCATTGTCAGTGTACAGTACAGAGACAACGAAATGCATTAAAATATTGATGAGGGGGCACCCAGATTTGAACTGGGGACCTCTTGATCTGCAGTCAAATGCTCTACCACTGAGCTATACCCCCCTATCCTGGAAATCTGTACGTCTAGAGTCGAGAGAGAGAGAGAGAGTCAAGAGTGTTTTATTGCCATCTGTCCCAGATACAACAATGAAATTCTCACTTGCTGCAGCACAACAGAATGTGTAAACATAGTACACTGTAAACAATATAATACATGAGAGAGAATAAAATGTTCAGTGTATGTGTATATATAGATACTCACAAACACACACACACACACACACACACACACACACACACACACACACACACACACACACACACACACACACACACATATAAATATATACACACACACACACACACACACGCGCGCACACGCGCACACGCGCACACACGCACACACAAAAAACAAACAATAATAGTGCAATAATAACAATAATAGCCTATGTAGTTCAGGGCTTATTTTGTATTGTATTCTATTGTATTCAAATTTATTGTCATTGCCTCAATTTGAGACAACAAAATGAATTTCCCTTACAGGCAGTATCATAAAAAAAAAAAATCACAAAAATAAATAAATAAATAATAAATAAATAATAAAACATATTAAAAATAAAATTGAAATTGAATTAAAAAAAAGCACAAACACAGAAAGTCCACGACACAACACAACACAGTGGCACCAAGGTGAGGAAGGCACCATAGTCCAGCCAGCCTCCCCTCCGTGTTCATCCGTGGTCGGGGCCTTCCGAGCACCCGCAGTCGCCGCCCCGGATGGCCCGATGTTCAGGCCCTCACGCCGGGCTGGTGGAACGCCGACGTCGAACCCCGATGGTGAACATCCTCCTCCTCAGCGGCCCGGACCTCCCGATCAGCCGCCTCCCGCTGCCGGAGTCTGCAGCTCCCGAGTCCGCAGGTCGAGCCGGGCAGAGTCACAGGAACCCCGCGCTGTCCATCAGCGCCGCCCGCGTTGGGAGCTCCGCAAACCACAGCTCCAGGATGTCGGTGCAGCAGGTCCAGCACTCCGGGCTCCAGACGGCGACCCCTGGTAAGGCACCGCCAGCCCCGCGATTTTCCAGCGCTGTCCCGCCGCTGCTGGAGCTCCGGTCGATCCCGGCAGGAAAGGCCGCGCCAATCCAGGTAGGTAGGTATTTGAGGTTGTAGTGTTTAATAGCCTGATGGCTGTAGGGAAGAAGCTGTTCCTGAACGTGGGTATTACAGTTTTCAGGCTCCTGTACCTTCTTCCCGATGGCAGTGGTGAAATGAGGATTGGGATGAAACCGAAGCACCCATAGAAAGCCCGCACAATCACAGGTAGAACATGCAATCTCCACATAGACAGCCACAGTCGGGATTGAGCCCGGGTCCCTGGTAGAGCTGTAATGAAGCAGCTCTGCCCGCTGTGTTACTGTGGCACCCGTACTGTGTGCAGAGTCGAGCTTCCTCTATATTGCACCATCAGACAAAAATGACAGTCTGAAGAAGGGTCTCGCCCTGAAACATCACCCATTCCTTCTCTGCAGAGATGCTGCCGGTCCCGCTGAGTTACTCCGGCATTTTGTGTCTATCTTCAGACAAAAGATGATATTTGCCAGCCAGGTGCAAGTACTCTGAGGGACCAGGACTAAGAGGAAGCATATTAGCCAGGATTTCAGAAATGATTGCCCAGGATTCTGAAAGGATTGGTAGCCACTGACCCTGTCCCAACCTGGTCTGATCTTCTTCCACCCTGACCTACTGTTTAGCTCTCTACCCTTGTCTGGTGGTATGCTCAACACCAGGTTTCATCCAATTCTGTCTGCTCTTGGCTCTCGACTGATCCTTTTCCACCCTGTCCTCATGATTCCTCCTTAATTCTGTTTGGTCTCTCCTGGTGCTGTCCCATCCCACCCCTCCCATGGTGCTTCCATTGCCCACGATCTGTATCTTAACCCAATGCAGCTTCCAATCCCCTTGTTGGATCAAATGCCTTGGAATACCCTTTAAATTGCCCATTGGACCTATTACTGATCCTGCTTGTTCCCTACAATGCTTTGTTACTTCAATGGCAGAATAAGATCTGGTTTCCGCACAACATGAGTTCATTCTTCTGAATAAAATAAATTATTGACCCTGCAAAGAAGTGCCACAGAGATTGAGCTCCCAATATATTCACAGTAAACTCTCATGACAGAAATACAAGCCTGATCCCATTAGCCATGTTATTGCCTTTGCTCTGGACAAGCTAAAGATTGTATGTCTGATTCATTTCTCTTAACATAGCAATATTGTTGAAATATTTACACAGTAGGTAGGAACAAGTCATCCTTCACTGGTGATTAGTTTAGCTTAGTTTAGTTTAGAGATACAGCGCAGAAACGGGAAACGAAAGATCTCAGAGAAAACCCACGCAGGTCACAGGGAGAACATACAAACTCCATACAGACAGCACCCGTAGTCAGGATCGAACCCGGGGCTCTGGCGCTGTAAGGTAGTAACTCTACCATTATGCCACTGTGCTGCCCATTTGACCTGTCAAATTTAGTTGCAGACTATCTCTTCCTAATGTGACACATTTAAGTGCTGGTATAAATACATTTATGGTCTCAATGTAAATGAAGGGGGGCAGATTCAGACTTCCAGAAGGAACAACAGTCCGACACACTCTATCACTATTTGTCTGTTACGGGTCCTTACATGATAGCCATTTTATGTGGAGCACAGGGTATCTGAAACAATTTTACTGCTGGGATCAGACAACAGGTAGGTTCCACATCACGTATGCACAAAGCAGTCTGAGTGGTAAATGTCATCTAAATTTAACTCAAGGGCCTGTCCCACTTGGGCGCCATTTGTGCGTCACTCAGGTGGCGCTCGAAGATTTTGTGAATCCCAAAATCCTAGGGTGCCGCGCGCGACCACGCGTCGCTGCCTACGTCACCACGCCTCACCACACACGCAATGCACGCCATGCGCACGTCACGTGTCAGATTCAGACTTCCAGAAGGAACAACGGTCCGATACACCTTTACACAAATTATGTCACGTCAATGGCGCCCAAGTGGGACAGGCCTTTAAGAGATCACTGTCATCTTCATTGAAAACCTTTTACCCGTCTATCAAAATGAAGGAGCGGGTTTTGTCTTCTACTTGGTCAGGGCTGAGATTTATGCTTCACACAGTCTAGCATGGAAATCATGTCAGATTAGACAATAGACAATAGACAATAGGTCCAGGAGTAGGCCATTTGGCCCTTGGAGCCAGCACCGCCATTCTATGTGATCATGGCTGATCATTCCCAATCAGTACCCCGTTCCTGGCTTCTCCCCATATCCCCTGACTCCGCTATCTTTAAGAGCCCTATCTAGTTCTCTCTTGAAAGCATCCAGAGAACCTGCCTCCACCTGAGGTTGGAAACTAGTCACCAAGGACTTAAGGGCCTGTCCCACCAGCATGCGATTGCATGCGTCTAGCGTGACCAAACGTGGTCGCTTGAGGCGTGCTGCCTCGCGGGGTCGGTCCCACTTTGAACCGCGGAGGCGTCTGGAGTTGTGCGGGGCTGGTCCCGACATCATACTCACCAATCAGCTGGGCAGGAGGCGGGCTGATTGAATTTGGACGTCGCACGGTGTCGGGTGGTGACATCATCAGGCAATGGCACGCCGGGCAGTGACGTCATCGCGCAACGCGACGCGCTAGGCGTACAACGTCAAGACACTGCGTACGCCCTCAATGCGCCTGCGGGCCGACAGGCCGTTGGCGCGCGGAATTTTCGGACAGTGCGGGATTTTCGGAGCCCCATGCGATGTCGGGACCAGCCCCGCACAACTCCATACGCCTCCGCCGATCGAAGTGGGACCGGCCCCGCGCGACCATACACCTCAAGCGACCACGTTTGGTCGCCCTAGACGCATGCAATCGCATGCTGGTGGGACAGGCCCTTTACATTCAGGTGAAGGAAGCAATAAGCAATGGGGACAAGAGTAAAAGATGGCTTGTTGTAAGTATCGTTGGCCCTGCACCCATTGTATACCTTTTTGTTTCCCTTACTGAAAAATTATACACTCGCTGTAGAAGAAGTGTAATGAACACTGGTTAGCACGCAACAAAAGCTTTTCTTTGGACCTCGGTACATGTGACAATATACTAAAATGAAACTGAAAGATCCACCGGACAGCTTCATGGAATGGCTGTGTATGGGCAGTAGCGGAGGTTGCTGTTCTCTAAAATGGCGTTAGGAGGGAGAGATAGATGAGCCATGATTTAATGGCGGAGTAGACAATGGGCTGAATGGCTAATTCTGCTCCAATTACTTGTGACTTTATAAAAACTTAGAAGAACGAGACCAAATTTCAATGAAACTTACAAAATTCTAGCCGGATTGGAAGGTGAGCTCCGGACTCCAAAATGAAGGGTCCCAGTCTCACAGTAGAGGGGAGGTAATTGGGAATAGAAACATAGAAACATAGAAAATAGGTGCAGGAGTAGGCCATTCGGCCCTTCGAGCCTGCACCGCCATTCAATATGATCATGGCTGATCATCCAACTCAGTATCCTGTTCCTGCCTTCTCTCCATACCCCCTGATCCCTTTAGCCACAAGGGCCATATCTAACTCACAAGGGCCATATCTAACTCAATGAAACAAGGAAGAACTTCTTCACTCAAGAGAGTGGAACGTCTCTGCAATTCTCAACCTCAGATCTCAATCATATTCATTGAAAAAAAATCAAATGATTGATGGATTTCTGAAAAGCAAGAAAATCAATGGATAAGAGGCGGTGCTGAGATAGAGCATCAGATGTGAACTTGATGAGTAGCAGAACAAGCTCAAAGGGCTGATGGTCTCCACATTCCACTCTCTCCCCTCCTCTGTCATCCTCTCCAACCAAAACAATTCTTGTGTTCTTCCGATTCAGGCATCTTGGTTTATTGCTACTTGTCACTGGCAGTGACACTGTTTGCCAAATCTTCACTCTCCTTTCCTTCATCCTTATCACTACTTTCCTTTAAAATGCTACTCAAACAAAGCACTTTAGCAGTGTTGGTCGCGTGTCCTTACATCCTTACTTTACCTAGTTTGGCCTCAACTGGACGCTGCCCAGACCATCACACAACCCAGCCTCCCTTCCATTGTCGCCCTTTATGCCTCAGCAAGGCCAGCAGCATAATTAAGGATCAGTCGCACCCTGGACACTTCCATCGGGCAGAAGGTCCAGAAATGTGAAAACACACACCTCCTGATTCAGGGACATTTTCTTCCCAGCTGTTATCAGGCAACTGAACCATCCTTCTGTAACTGGAGAGCAGTCCTGAACTATCATTTACCTCATTGGTGACCCTCGGATTATCTTTGATCGGACTTTATTGGCTTGATCATCCACTAAACGTTATCCCCTCATCATGTATCTTTACACTGTGAATGGCTCGATTGTAATCACATATTGTCTTTCCACTGACTGGATAGCACTCCACAAAAGCTTTTCACTGTACACTGTACACATGACAATAAACTAAACTGAAACGGGATATTTGATTGATGATCCATGGTCATAAACATCAGTTTATATATTAAGGAGTGGTATAAAGACGCTACTGTGTTGTTGAGTATTTAAATCAGATGCTTTGGAGAAATGATCTGAGCTTTGAAAAGAATTGCAGCCAGATTTAAAAACCTAAACGGATAGAAGTCACAGAACGCAAACTCTACTGCCTGTCAAGATGCTGTTGTTTTTGCAAAGGTTCGATACTCTTGTAAAACAGGCCTGTTAGATTGTGAGCATGAAACATCGATCTTTCACAATGCATAACAAGGCATGACATGAAACAAAGAATTCCCCGGACCTGCCAGATCTGGTGAGAAATCTGTTGCGATGTGTTCGACAAATTGTCTTGTGTAAGCGGAGATTTGAAACGAGGCAACTTTGCCTCAGAGCATGTGGTGTGTGTTGAGTAGAATTGAACCTCTCAGTCACTGTGGGCAGTTGACAGCTGCCTTCGTCTCATTGACACTCCAGTCTCTCTCGCTCCCGCAAGTTGCATCGCCTGCCCTTTTATTGTGATTTTACAATTTCAAACTTTGATTGAGGAGTTCTCTGCTGCTTCCAAAGTCCAGTGCCTGATGTGACAGAAGATAGACACAAAAAGCTGGAGTAACTCAGCGGGACGGACGGGCAGCATCTCTGGAGAGAAGGAATGGGGTGAGGTTTCAGGTCGAGATGTGACATGTTTGTCATTCTCACTGTCTCTCCTGATTGTGCCTATTCCTGCAGGGGGTCCTATCAATGTACAGGATTACCAGGAGAGAGGCGGGAGAGAGGAAGTTGGGACAAATCTTCCAAAGAGTCAGTGGTGATACGAAGGACCAACTATCCTCCCACTGTGCCTTAAAATGGTGCAACTCGCTTTTCCACAGCCATATGAAGTCCTGATTGTGGTGGTGAATGTGTGTGTGTGTGTGTGTGTGGGGGGGGGGGGGGGGGGGGGGGGGGGGGGGGGGGGGAAGCAAACTGGAAGGGAGAAAGGACAGTACAAAGTCTGGCAGGTAATTGGGATTTTCTTCTTCTTCTATGATTTACTAGTGTTGGGTGAGGGTAGAGCACTGGATAATGTCACCAGCAGACCGACAGAGCTCTTCCCCGTAGTGGTGTGGGATATAGTGGCATCAGAACAAGCTGCTGTGGCATTGGCCTATCTTCACATTCAAGAAGTACACTCACAACATCAGAAGGTACCGTTCTTCTTTCAGACTATTTCTGCCATTGCGGAATTCCATGTTTCCCTAAACCAATCCATTTTAACAGCAAGAAAGAAAGTGTGCACAGATTGGTGTTGTGCTAAGTAATTTACACAACATCATGTACGCATCACGACGCGCGCATGGTGCGTGGTGACATAGGCAGTGATGCGCGGTTGCGCGCGGGGCCCCAGGATTTTGGGATTCACAAAATCTTTGCGTGCCATCTGCGTGATTTACAAATGACGTCCAAGTGGGACAGGCCCTTTATACATTGTTTTCAGGTCTGGCGATCACTGCTCCGGAGGACGAGCAACATTTGAGCTGAGTGAAAACGGGCTAAATTATGAACATAGGATTTGAGTGCAATTGTATGGCGATTGCCTGCCTGCCTGCTGAGATGTACCACAGTCATCATTCTTCATCTGTGACTGGAATATACATAAACTGAGAGATAAGCAAAGGATGGTATGAAGTGGGAAAGTCACTTTCAGATCTCTTCCCTACCTAATCTGAGGCCAAAGATGGGCACAAAATGCTGGGGTAACTCAGCGGGTCAGCCAACATCACTGGGAAAAGGAATAGGTGACGTTTTGCGTCGAGACCCTTCATCAGACTGAGAGTCAGGGGAAAGGGGAACAAGAGATATAGATGGTGATGTAGAGCGATATAGAACAAATGAATGAAATATATGCAAAGAAATGAGGCCAATATGCACATCTCACACAAGAGCATATACATGCAAAATCATGTACACACACTCGGAAAAACAGAGCTCATGCTTGTACACATGCATGAACATATACATGTATACATTGCCATGCACACGCATACATGCACAATGCACGTGTAAAGGCAGCAAGCAAAGTGTAAAGGGACTAATTGAAGACCAATTAAACTGCAGATCATCTGGGGGAGAATAGAGTGCTGGCTCCTGAAGGAAGGCATCCAATTTCACCTGAGTGAGACTGTCCCTTGTTAAACTAGGTCCCAGGGGAGGGAACTTTACAGCAGGAAATAATGAGTTCAATGGCGATCTGGTTACATCTACATCAATAAACCAACTCATTTATACAAGAAAAGAAGATTTTAAATTGAGTAAGAATCAATATCAAATAATTTGAGAGGCTGTGTGTATCTATAGGCATGGGCTGAGCAGACAGACCCTAACAAAGGTATTTTGGGTTATATTTCATCATTTAAACTACAATTAAATTGTGTTCTTTGGCTCTTGCAGGGCATCCATGCATAAATACTGTGTTCATCAGTAATTTTATCATTTAATTAATTGCATCCTTTATAGGATCATTCTCATGATAACCCCAAAGACCAAATGCAAAACAATCGGCAGAGGTGAATGTGTTTTGTAGTCATCATTAGGACACGGGCCAATTGGTTATTTTCCACCTATTTTCCACCTGGTAACAAAGGAGAATGATTAACCTATTGCTACATAAAAGGTATTGGTATTTCCAGAAAGACCTTTTTGAAGCTCGTCTTTTAACTGAACCATTCTAGGCACGTGAATGTGCTTTTTCCACATAGTGAAATCCCACCGATAACAAAGTAGATAACTTGGAAATCAAAAAAACGGAAGAATCTCAAAATCTGAAAAAAAAAGTGCTGGGAAAACACCAGTCTCATCTGAATCAATCCCTCTTCTCCTTTCTGCCATCAGGCAAGATGTACAGAAGTTTGTACACACATACTTCCGGATTTAAAGACAGTTTCTTCCCATCTGTTATCAGACAACTGAACTGTCCACTCACCAGCCGGAGTGCGGTGCTGACCTCCCATCAATTCATTGGAGACAGACACAAAATGCTGGAGTCACTCAGCAGGACAGGCAGTATCTCTGGAGAGAAGGAATGGATGACGTTTGGGGTTGAGACCCTTTCCTTACACTATTCATTGGAGACCTTTGAACTATCTTTAATCGGACTTTAATGGACTTTATCTTGCACAAAATGTTGCATCCTTTATCCTTTATCTGTAATTTCTGCGCGGCTTGATTCAGTATTTTCTTTGACTGAATAGCTTGCAACATAATCCTTTCACTATATCTTGGTACGTGACAATAACACTAAACTAAACTAAACTAACTAATTAACCTTCTACGACCAGGTATGTAGAACTAGTGGCTAGTGGAATCAAGGGATGTGAGGAGAAGGCAGGCACAGGTTACTGAATGTGGATGATCAGCCATGATCACAATGAATGGTGGTGCAGGCTCGAAGGGCCAAATGGCCTCCTCCTGCACCTATTTTCTAGGTTTCTATGTTTCTAACGGCAAAACTTTGATCTGATCTGTTATCTCCTATCTTTATCTATTGCGGGTAGTTTCTGATGTTGGAATTTCTCCAAGTTTTCCACCTCATTTTCAGCGAATGCCTGATGCAGCTCCCAGCTTGCCCAAATGTACTGTCCCTTAACGAGGGTTCATTCCCAGTTCTAACTCTCTCCAGACAACATCCAGTGAAGGTAAGGAGGTTAGAGGTTTAACCTTTGCTCACTGCTTGCACAGTCGTCATGGTGCTAGAAGCCACTCTTGGTGATGTACATTGAAGGTTTACACCACAACTTATCCACTACCTCATTCATACCTCTTTTCACCTTGCATAGCTAAATGTTATTTGCAATTGAATGAGCCTATGCTAGCTGTTGCTTCTTTGTAGTATGTTGGTGCAGTGGTTAACTGACAGGACCTGCAAGCAGAGTTCTTGACCAGATTGTTTCTAAACATGAGTTTGATTCCAACCATTGCAGCTGGGGAATTGAAATTCAAGTAATTAAATGCATTTGGAATTTCAAAATAAAAATACACTGGATTTTTGTAAAAATCTGTTCTGCCATCCGCAAGGAAATAGTTCAAGTTCAAGTGAGTTTATTGTCATGTGTCCCTGTATAGGACAATGAAATTCTTGCTTTGCTTCAGCACACAGAACATAGTAGGCATTTACTACAAAACAGATAAGTGTGTCCATATACCATGATATAAATATATACACACATGAATAAATAAACTGATAAAGTGCAAATATCAGAAAATGGGTTATTAATAATCGTTTTGTCCGAGCCAGGTTTAATAGCCTGATGGCTGTGGGGAAGTAGCTATTCCTGAACCTGGTTGTTGCAGTCTTCTGGCTCCTGTACCTTCTACCTGAAGGTAGCAGGGAGATGAGTGTGTGGCCAGGATGGTGTGGGTCTTTGATGATACTGCCAGCCTTTTTGAGGCAGCGACTACGATAAATCCCCTCGATGGAAGGAAGGTCAGAGCCGATGATGGACTGGGCAGTGTTTACTACTTTTTGTAGTCTTTTCCTCTCCAGGGCGCTCAAAGTGCTGAACCAAGCCACGATGCAACCGGTCAGCATGCTCTCTACTGTGCACCTGTAGAAGTTAGAGAGAGTCTTCCTTGACAAACCGACTCTCCGTAATCTTCTCAGGAAGTAGAGGCGCTGATGAGCTTTCTTGATGATTGCATTAGTGTTCTCGGACCAGGAAAGATCTTCAAAGATGTGCACATTTGTCGTACATAGATCATACATAGAAGTACACAAGGATCAGGCCCTTTGGCCCATGGTATCGGTTCTAGGCACCCACCAATCTCTGTGGATAAGATTACATATGGATAAGAATAAATGTACCCTGCACATTTCACAAGTTCACAAGTTACAGATGTATACTTAGGCCATTCGGCCCATCAAGTCCACTCTGCCATTCAACCATGGCTGATCTCTGCCTCCTAATCCCATTTTCCTGCCTTCTCCCCATAACCCTTGCCACCCGTTCTAATCAAGAATTTCTCTATCTCTGCCTTAAAAATATCCACTGATTTGGCCTCTATTGCCCTCTGTGGCAATGTTACACCGATTAACTACCCTCTAACTAAAGAAGTTCCTCCTCACCTCCTTTCTAAAAGAGCGCCCTTTAACACTGAGGCTGTGACCTCTGGTCCTAGACTCTCCCACCAGTGGAAACATCCTTTCCACATCCACTCTATCTATGACTTTGATTATTCTCTTGAAATATCTCTTTTTTAAGTTTCCCCCTCTCAACTTAAAGCTATTCTCTCTACTACTTGACATTTCCATCCTGGGAAATAGATTCTGCCTGCCTATCTCTCTCTCTCATAATTGTAGACATTTCTATAAGGTTTCTATACATTTCTTCTCAGCCTCTCAGCTCCAGAGAAAACAATTCACATTTGCCAAACTTCCCTCTTAGAGCTAACACCCTCTTCTGCACCTTCCGCAAAACTTTCACGTTCTTCCTGTAATGGGGCGACCGAAACTGTATGCAATGCAATACGCCAAACGTGGCCTAAACAATTTTTGTTTAAACTGCGATACAATTTCTTGCCATCCCTGCTCAATCTGACCTCAATGTGGTCCCAGGCAATACAATACAATACAATTTAATGTTGTTTCTGCAGTCATACATACAAAACGAAAAAGACCCAAGACACAACACAATTTACACAAACATCCTTCACAGCGCATCTTCTCCTCGCTGTGAAGGAAGGCAAAAAAAAACCATATCTCTCCCCCTGCACTCCCCTCTCCCCCCCCATGTCAGAGTCAAAGCCCCCAGCGGGCGATGTTAAATGTCCCGCAGCCATTAAAGCCACGCCGGGTGATGCAAGGCCAAGCACTGGGTCTTGGTGTTGGAGCCCCCGGCGGGCGCTCACAAAGTCCCGCGGCAATTCCAAGCCGCGCGGGGGCAGGGATGTAAGGCCCCGCTCCAGGTAATCTTCAACCCCGCAACTCGGGCAGGAGAAGTCGCCGTTGCGGAAGCCCCGAAAAGCGGTCTCCAACCAGGGACCCGCGGGCTCCCGGTATTACTGTCCACAGACCTGCAGTAGGAGCTTCCGAAACTCCGGGGGTCGGGCCACAGTAGCGCTCCACCACAGCTCTACCCGCTCCGGACTCGGCCAGCTCCGTGATGGTGAGTAGATCCACAGCTCCACGACTGGAGCCCCAGGTCGTTCCTGCTGGAGGCCGCTCCACATAGCAGCCCCAACGACAACGGAGACCCGACAAAGAAAAGGTCGGGTCTCCCGTGCAGGGGAAAGAATTTAGAGTTTCCCCCACCACCCCCACCCACCACCCCCCCCCCCCCCGCCCCCCACACACATACCCCGACAAAAAATAATTAAAAACTTTGGAACGAAACAGAAAATAATAAAAAAAACAGACGGACTGCAGAGGCCGCTGCTGACGAGAGTCGCCCTGGCCACCGAACGATCAATGCAAATGACCTTTAACTGCTGTCATGATCCAGGGACCGTGACAGTAGGAATGGCAACATTGTCAGTGACATCTGCATCCTGTGGATAAGAACACGGTGAGTAAGTGTGGGTGGGAGAGGATGATTTTGTAGGTAGGCAGTGTTTCATCAGAGTGGAGGCTCCAGATATAATAGTTAGTACCAGCCACAAGAACAGCAGATTCTGATAGAGACAGGGAAAGTGAGTTACTTGAAGCTATCAAGTTCAATATTTTGCAAAAAGAGTCTGGAGAGGTATGCAAGGGTCCCTGGAACGATTTATCCCGAACAGCTCCGTCACAGAGGACTCTGTGATCTACGGACTGTTCCCAGGGACACATTCAGAGACTGACATCGAGTGCTGCTGGAGGGTCATCAACTCGGTCAAAGACGCTCTTTGGTCTGCCCGAGCGTTGCTCACCACCCAGCAGAGCGAGATGTCCGTCAGGGAATGTTGCCGACTGGCCCACTGCAGACTGCAGGAGTACGTGCTAAGGGACTCGCTGAAGCTTGGTGCAGCCAACGCCAAGGCGCGGTGGGGGAGGGCCACAGTCTAGGGTCCTTCCGCTGCTGGACACGGGGGGCACGGTATGGTGGAGACGCCCCTCAAATTAAATTAAGGGAAGGTATCCCACGCCAGGGGGCCACAGAGTGGCACGGGTGGGGGACTGTTTGGTGAAATTTGAAAAATGTAAAAAAATTGTACTGAAAAAACTTGTATAGTCTCCGAAAATGTCGGATGAATTTTGTTTGTTTGAATGGTTCAGGAATTGTATATATTTATCAATGAATAAAGTCTATTTTGAAATTAAAAAAAAAAAAAAAAAAAAAAAAAAATCAAGTTCAATATTTAGTCCAGCAGGCTTCAGCATGCCCAGACAGTTCATAAGGTCATGTGATAGGAGCAGAATTAGGCCATTCGGCCAATCAAGTCTACTCCGCCATTCAATCATTTCTGATCTATTGTATTGTAATTAATTTATTAGCCATGTAAAAACATACAAGGAATCTATCTCTCCCTCTCAACCCCATTCTCCTGCCTTGTACTAATCCCCTGACCCCTGACATCAAGAATCTATCTACCTTAAAAATACCCATTGACTTGGCCTCCACAGAGTTACCACCCTCTGACGATAGAAACACCTCCTCAACTCTTTCCTAAAGGAAGGTCCTTTAATTGTGAGGCTAATACCTCTAGTCCTAGACTCTCCCACAGGTGGGTGCTGTTGGATTATTCGAAACGTTTGGTTATTTCATCCCCTTCAACCTGCATTTTATCACAGACTATCTTTTTATTCCTTTCTACCATTTCGATGCTCGCTAAATCTCTAACCTCTTCCACTTTGGATAAAGGATTCACAATCTGAGATATTGTGCGTTATATTTGTACTGCATATGCTGCTTGTCCTAGTCAATATCTTTGTATCTTTCTGTCGTTATATTCATGTACTCGAGGTATGATTGAAATACAGCATCTCATTCTATTATATCGTCAATGACCTGATCAAAGGAATAGGAATAGACTGTTCTGCCTCTTGAACCTGTCCTGTCATTCTATTCGATCATCTCTGGCTTGTGCCTCAACTCTATCTTTCTGCCTTTGCTCCATATCCCTTGAAACCCTTATATAACATAATCAATCGATTTCAGGCTTGACAGATTGTGGAGAGAGTTGCAGATTTTACGAGAGAGTGCTTCCTGCTTAACTCTTTACCAGCCCGATTCTAATTTTACAATTGTGTTCCCTTGCTCTGGATTCGTCCTCCAGTGAGCAAATAATGTTCTGTTCTATCAAATCCCTTAATAATAAAAAAAAATACCACTAGACCGCCTCTTAGCCTTCGAGACTCAAGGGAATACAAAAGAAGCTCATGCATTTATTTTTACTATTTAACACTAAGTGTCAGTTTTATTCTCCAAAGCTCCAATATATCCTTGATAAATTCCACAGCTTATAACTGAATGAAATGCATCATATGTCTTCAGCCTTACAATGAAGGCTAACAAAACTTTCATAGTTAAAGACTTGTTGAGGTTAATCGTTGTTGAAGCAACTGCTTATGTTTTGGCTGATTCCTAAAGCCTTCATTCCAAACATAATACAAATGTTGTTATATTAATAAAAAGGATTGATCCTTAAATAGATCGATTCTCAGTAAAAAACTTAACAGCCTTCATAGAAGCACAGCTGAACAGAGAAGGAGGTGCTGCATTTCTACTACATGAAGCAGGGAGGAATAGAGAAAGGTGCTAAGTGTTCCTGAGACATGCAACAAGAAGATGTGACTCTGGATACTGTAAATATACAAGGATGTCCACACACATGATGTAGTAAGATAGACACTAAAAGCAGGAGTAACTCAGCAGGTCAGGCAGCATCGCTGGAGAAAAGGATGAAGTGGCATTTTGGGTCGAGACCCTTCTTCAGACTGTGTCGAGACTTGAAACATCACCGGTTCCTTTTCTCCAGAGATGCTGTCTGACCCGCTGAGTTACTCCAGGTTTTAGTGTCTGTCTTGGGATTAAACCAGCATCTACAGTTCCTTCCGACACACATGATGTAGTAATGTGGGCAGATTGATGAAACAGAACAATAAACGATAGAGCACCAGAGGGCACTAGAGTGACAAAGAAGAACAGTCATCTTGAAGCGATGGAGGGCATCGACGTGAGTGAGAGATGGAGAAAGTGAGAGACGAAGATGACTTTGAGGAGGAGGAGGAGTAAAATTAATAGGGAAATTAATGGTCAAAATCCAACGACATATTTCATTGTTACCTGATTGAGACATACACTGACTCTTTTAAACAATGTATTAATATTTAGAACAGGGGAGACGAGGTGGAGGTCGGCCGTGGCCATGGGAAAGTGGGGGCTGTCCCGAGGGATGCGCTCCCTCGGCCGCTTACACCTTGGTCCTCGGATTCAGAGTGCCCAGTCACCCTCCAGCCCCAGGCGGTCTTGTGTGGGGAAAATGACCCCACCCTCCCGTCTCCACCGACCAGTGATGTGATGGATGCGGGGGTCTGGACCAATTGCTGACAAGTCCCGCCCCCCCCGGCAACGTCATGTCCGTTATTTGGCTTTTCGACCTAGCAGCAGCCTTTCGGTAAGTTGGCTTTTCGGCTTCGTAAGCTTTCGGTTATTTGGCTTCCACTTCTTCGCTTCGGCTTCTCATCCTTCGACGCCACGTCCAGGTACCGCTTATGTTAAAATGTATTTTGTTTGTTCCGTTGCTTTTTATTTATATGACTGACTTGGCAAATGAAATTCCTCGTATGTTGCAAAACATACTTGGCTAATAAAGTATTATTGTGATCGTGATTGTTATTGTGCAAGCTCTTTGTTGGAGCTGGCTAATCTGTTCCACAGCCCTGCTCCTTTCCTATAGCTTGTGAGTTTTTTCCATTTCAAGTAGTTACCCAGTTCCCCTTTAAACATTGTGCAGGAAGGAACTGCAGATGTTGGTTTAAACCGAAGATAGACACAAAACGTTGGAGTACCTCAGTGGGCGAGGCAGCATCTCCGGAGAGAAGGAATGGGTGACGTTTCAGGTCGAGACTGAAGTCTGAAGAAGGGTCTCGACCCTGAAACATCGCCTACTCCTTCTCTCCAGAGATGCTGCCTGTCCCGATGAGTTACTCCAGCATTCTGTGTAGATCCCTCTTTGAACATTGCTATTGAATCTGTTCCAGCCGTCCCACATAGTGTTTTACTCGTCATTACAACTCCCATGAAAACACATCCCTCTTTTTCCCCACCCTCCTGTTATAGGATGCTCGATAAATTATTTAAAACAAAACGAGATGTTAATTTGAAAAGGAGCAGTAAAGATAAAGAGGAGTGATCAAGAGGTAGAAAATTATCCTTAACTGCATGTTAGAAATTATGATACAGCAGTGAATGCTCACTGGAGCCTGTTTCACTGAACTTGGCTCCACTGAGCTCCTTCAGTGCAGTGTTTCCCCATCAGTTCCCTGGGAGAGTCAGCCTGGTTTATAATAATAATAATAATAATAATAATAATAATAAATTTTATTTATGGGCGCCTTTCAAGAGTCTCAAGGACACCTTACAAAAATTTAGCAGGTAGAGGAAAAACATGTAATGGGAATGAAATAAATAGTAGAGACATGACTAGTACACAAAGTAAAGACAGAATTCAATACAAAACACAATATGAGGCAATTAATGCACAGATGAAAAGGGAGGGGGACGTGGGGCTAAGGATAGGCAGAGGTGAAGAGATGGGTCTTGAGGCGGGACTGGAAGATGGTGAGGGACACGGAATTGCGGATCAGTTGGGGGAGGGAGTTCCAGAGCCTGGGAGCTGCCCTGGAGAAGGCTCTGTCCCCAAAACTGCGGAGGTTGGACTTGTGGATGGAGAGGAGACCGGCTGATGTGGATCTGAGGGACCGTGAGGGTTGGTAGGGGGAGAGGAGGTCAGTGAGATATGGGGGGGGCAGATGGTGGAGGGCTTTGTAGGTGAGGATCAGGATTTTGTAGTTGATCCTGTGGGAGATGGGAAGCCAGTGAAGTTGTTTGAGGATTGGAGTGATGTGATGCCAGTATTTGGTGTGGGTGATGAGTCGGGTGGCTGCGTTCTGGACCAGTTGGAGTCAGTTGATGTAGGTGGAGCTGATGCCAAGGAGAAGTGAGTTGCAATAGTCCAGTCGGGAGGAGATGAAGGCTTGGATGAGTCTTTCAGCAGCGGGCGGTGTGAGAGAGGGTCTGAGTTTGACGATGTTGCGGAGATGAAAGAAGGAGGCAATGATATGGCGGATGTGAGGCTCAAGGGAGAGGGTGGAATCAAAGATTACGCCAAGGTTGCGGGCCTGGGGAGATGGGGAGACAGTGGTGCCATCGATGGTGAGAGTGGGGTTATTGATTTTGCTGAGTGTGGCTTTGGAGCCTATGAGGAGGAATTCTGTCTTATCGCTGTTGAGTTTGAGGAAATGATGTTGCATCCAGGTTTTAAAAGCTGACAAACAGGAGTTGATTATGGGAGAGGGGGGGGAGTTGTGGGGGGATTTGGTGCCGAGGTAGATCTGGGTGTCATCAGCGTAACAGTGGAAGTCCAGGTTGAAGTGGCGGAGTATCTGACCAAGGGGGAGGATGTAGATGATGAAGAGGAGGGGGCCGAGTACGGAGCCTTGGGGAACGCCTTGAGTGACTGTGGCTGTAGCAGAGGTGTGGTTGTGGAGAGAGATGAAGTGGGATCTGTTGGAAAGGTAGGAACGGAGCCAGCTGAGTGCAGAGCCTTCAATGCCGAGGTCTTTGAGTCTGGTGAGCAGGATGTTATGGTTCACTGTATCGAAGGCTGCGCTCAGTTCGAGGAGGATGAGGATGTTGAGGGAACCAGTGTCAGCAGAGGTGAGGAGGTCGTTGAGGACTTTGAGGAGAGCAGTTTCTGTGCTATGGAGGGGGCGAAAGCCAGATTGGAGGGGTTCAAGTAGGTTATACGCAAGGAGGTGGGAATGAAGTTGCGACGCAACGATACGCTCCAGGGTTTTTGAAAGAAAGGGGAGGTTTGAGATTGGGCGGTAGTTAATGAGAGAGGAGGGATCAAGACCAGGTTTCTTTAAGATTGGTGTGACAGCAGCAGCTTTGAAAGTGGAGGGAATAATTCCTTGGGACAATGAGGAGTTGAAGAGATTAGTGAGGTAGGGGCAGAGAACGGGGAGGCAGGACTTCAGCAGGGGAGTGGTGAGAGGGTTGAGGGAGCAGGTAGTGGGTTTGGAAGAGCTGATGAGTTTGGAGATTTCAATAGGGGTGACCAGGACAAACTGGGAGAGGAAGCAGTGTGGAGGGGGGGGGTAAGGAGGTCAGTGGAGATGTTGAAAGGAGGGGCCTTGGTAGGTGGTGGAGTAGATGCTGGGGAGTCGGGTACAGGGGATAAAGATTGATAGATGGTGCTGATTTTATCAACGAAAAAGTGGAGGAATGAGTTGCAGAGATCCGGATATATATACATATATATATATATATCATATATCATATATATATTATAATATATACATTACAAGATCTGAAGTGTCCTGCACATATAGTACAATAACCTGACATGGAGATGAAACTGGGCCAATGCTTACAATTAAGTCTAATTAACTATGGAAGTCTGAGCTAGGTTTGGTCGCTATTGTCTGCATGGAGTAAGAGCTCTATATGGGGATCAGGATGGAACAGGGTAAATAACTGAGGGTCGACTAATATGAATGATGGAAGACAAGGGTAAAGGTTCCACCAATTAACATGTGATGAGCGTTTGAAGGCACTGGGCCTGTACTTGCTGGAGTTTAGAACAATGAGGGGGGACTTCATTGAAACTTACCAAATAGTGAAAGGCCTGGATAGAGTGAATGTAAGGTGGATGTTTTCCACTAGGGGGAGAGTCTAGGAGCAGAGGCCATAACCTCAAAATAACCATTTAGAAAGTAATACACAGAAAAGCTGGGAAACTCACGGGTGGGTGCAGCAGCATCTATGGAGCGAAGGAAATAGGCAACGTTTCGGGCCGAAACCATTCTTCACTGATCAGGGGTGGGGGGGTGGGTCCCCCAATGGAAAAAGGAGGAGTTCCGGAAGGCTGGAGGGTGGGAGGAGACAGCAGGGGAGCTGAGGAAGGGGAGGAGACAGCAAGGACTAACAGACTACGATGCATGCCCCCGGGGTGCAGCGCGGCTGGCGCGTTCCCGTTGCGATGCTCCTGAATCCCATTCTCACCCTGGTCCCCCACTCCAACTCCACCTCCGCCCAGGCACGGCTGGCGGGTTCCCGTTGCGATGCTCCTGAATCTCCCTCACCCCCCTCCACTCCGCCCATTGCGATTACCCCCCCCCCATGCACTCACTCCATCCCCTCTCAACGCCCCCCCATCCACTCTTAGCGGCTCTCCGGTGGCACAGCCATTCCCGCCATCGTGTGAGGTAGAACATGCAGGCATTACTGCGCAGGCACAGTGAACGGCATGGCGTGGAAAATTGATTTATTAAAGCTTAAAATGTGAATAACTTAAAATATAACAACAATTTAAATGTTAGAGATGAGATTTATTCTTTCTTGTTGTGTCACATGTGCGTTCTGCTGCTCACTGCCTCGTGATGCATCTTTGCTGTTGATGACACACTATTTTAATATAGAGACATTATTGAGTGGTCAAATTTTAACGAAGAAAATCTGAGAATTTAACTCAGAATTCATCGTTCAACCTAGCACGCGTTTAATGACAACATTCTTGGTCGATGTTCCAACCTTCAGGAACACTTTCGCATTTCCCTTCATCTTTCCCGGGCTAAGAGACACATACAGTTGACCATGCTGAAGTACCAGTTTCTCGAGGTATATCAACATTTTCTCCATTGTTTGTCCTTACGCTTTATGGATCATCATAGCAAAACTTGACTGAATTGGATATTGGGTCCGCTGAAGGGGAATGTCTTCGCCCTCTGTCAAATTGAGCGTTACCCTAGGAATGAGAACAATGTCATCTTTGAAGGCTCCCATGTTGATTCTTGCAACGATCATATTATTGTGTAGCTCTTCCATGATCATCCTCGTTCCATTGCATAGCTTTGGGGGTTCCAAGTTTCGGAGATTCTTTTTTTAACTCCAATTTGTACGGTGGTAATCCAGAGATCTCGAGTGAATCAACAAATTCTGTTGGGAAGCGAGTTGCATTAGTTCCTTCAGTGACAGCATTGAAAGAAAAGTACTCTTTAATGATTCCAGAGAAGTGGCTGATACATGAAGAATTGATCTTTCTCATTGTATCCTTGTGCGGAACCAAGATACAATTGTCGGCGAATAATTCTGCACGATTGTCAAATGCGGGATGGATGAAATGAATACAATCGTCCAGTGTTTTTGCTGATAAAACCATATTTTATGGCACTATAATTTCATCATCTTCGTTCTTTAAAATGTCGTCTTCTCCGACTTTCAACAAAATTTGAGAATAGTCACCTTCTCCCTCTCTCAATCGCACATTTGTGTGCAATTGAAATTGGTGAAAAGTGTCCACAAGTAGGATTTCTTGGTGCAGGAATTTTCAACATCAGCATCGTTGCCCCTTTTCACTACAGGGAGGAGTTGTCAAAAATCGCCGCAACAAAAGGTAAAACCCCTGTCTCACGGTGCGAGTGATCCCGAGTTTAAAACAAATCAAACTCATGGTAATCACGTAGAATTAACGTAGCGGGAACGTCGGAACTCGTAACGCTAACGGCAGGTACTCAGTCGTAGTGTCTTTCTGGTCGCTGCTAAATTTTCAACATTTTTGGCGACAGTGGGTTTGACGCCAAGTTCAAGTTCAAGTTCAAGTGAGTTTATTGTCATGTGTCCCTGTATAGGACAATGAAATTCTTGCTTTGCTTCAGCACACAGAACATAATAGGCATTTACTACAAAACAGATCAGTGTGTCCATATACCGTAATATAAATATATACACACATGAATAAATAAACTGATAAAGTGCAAATAACAGATAATTGGTTATTAATAATCAGAATTTTGTCCAAGCCAGGTTTAATAGCCCGATGGCTGTGGGGAAGTAGCTATTCCTGAACCTGGTTGTTGCAGTCTTCTGGCTCCTGTACCTTCTACCTGAAGGTAGCAGAGAGATGAGTGTGTGGCCAGGATGGTGTGGGTCTTTGATGATACTGCCAGCCTTTTTGAGGCAGTGACTGCGATAAATCCCCTCGATGGAAGGAAGATCAGAGCCAATGATGGACTGGGCAGTGTTTACTGCTTTTTTTAGTCGTTTCCTCTCCAGGGCGCTCAAGTTGCCGAACCAAGCCATGATGCAACCAGTCAGCATGTTCTCTACTGTGCACCTGTAGAAGTTAGAGGGAGTCCTCCTTGACAAACCAACTCTCCGTAATCTACACCAATGAGCGTAGCTTGACTTCTCCTGACGTAGGTGCTGTCGTAGGTTGTCGCCAGGATGGCGTAGGTTGTCGCCAGATTTTCGGTGACCTGCTACAACTATGACAGTCGCCGGCAGTTGCCTAAAAAATCGGCAAGTGGGACAGGGCTCGTAAGGGTCTGGAGTTATCAACTTGTCACTTTTCCCCCTTCACATTGCAACACCTGGGCTTTTCAGAGCAAAGTAGGGATTTTGATCTGTTGCTGAATATTAAAGCAATGAATTCCATTCATGACAGATCCTGCAAGAGCTTAAGACTATTACTATTATTACAAGAGCTATTACTCAGAGGAAGAGATTATGCAGGTCAGCAAGTAGGCCCTTGGTAATGCTCACACCTCTCTCTGGTTTTACACTAATACTCAGTGATTAATGGAGGTAGCCAACCATTTACAGGTACTCCCGAACCAACGCAATTCCACGTGTGACTCCGCTGGGTATTTATCACTGTCCTAGATAACAGCTTGAACTCTGCCCAATTACACAACCTGTTATTGCAACTCCTTCGTGGTCATCTCCCCCTTCTCCAGAGACAAGGAGTCATTCATTCCTGACTCCGACTGACAGCAATTTAACCAGCAACCCATTGGAACTGTGCAGCATTGGGAATCATCCCTCTGCTAATGAATTTGAGTCTCATGAATCTGAGGCTGGGAATCTGTTGATCAAACAGAAGCAATTTCCTTTTTGTTACAAACTGCCTATCCTACTTTCTGATAAGCAACCATTCATAGAGTGCCTTTAATGTGATAATACATTCAGAATTGACGAATCATCAGACAAAATACATCAGAACATAAAAAAAGGTGGTATGAGAGAACTGGAATCTGTAGGAAAGAAAAGTACTGAAGTGGAAAAAATTTCAAGAGGAAATTTGAAGCAGGAGTGTAGTTGTGAACGACTATCTACATGATTGGTGACCCTCAGCTTTGTTTGATCGGACTTTACTGGCTTTAATTTGCACCTAACACTATTCACGTTCACAAGTTATAGGAGTAGAATTAGGCCATTCGGCCCATCGAGTCGACTCCACCATTCATTCATGTCTGATCTCTGCCTCCTAATCCCATTTTCCTGCCTTCTACCCATAACCCTTTGACCCGTTCTAATCCAGAATCTATCTATCTCTGCCTTAAAAATATCCACTGACTTGGCCTCCACAGCCCTCTGTGGCAATGAGTTCCACAGATTAACTACCCTCTGGCTAAAGAAGTTCCTCCTCACCTCCTTTCTAAAAGAGTGAAATGATTCCCTTATCATGAATCAGCACACTGTGAATGGCTCAATTGCAATCATGGGTTGTCTTTCTGCTGACTGATTAGTACGCAACTATCTTTTCACTACCTCGGTACATGAGACAATAAACTTAACTGAACAAGCGGAATTGAAGTCCTGGTGGCCTAAAGCATAGCTGCCAGTAGCAGAATGAAAATAATTGATGAAGTATGAGGCTGCAAATGGAGTAGTGCAAAGACCAGGAGACTTGTGGTGTGCTCCATATGGAGATCATAGTTTTGACTGCTCCAGCTTCTAGATGGTACAAAATGGGAAGACAACCAGAAGAGCATAAGAAGAGTTAACTCTGGAAATTTCAAAAATCTGGCTTTAGGTTCAAGCAGCAGTTAAGAACAGGCAGGGGCGGAAATCGCTAGCAAAACATGGGGGGGACACAATTTATTGGTGGTCGCATGCGCACACACACACGAAGCTTCGGCCGTGAGCCCTGTAGATGATAACATTGGGAGCTGACCTGGTTGGTGACCCGACTCCGAACTCCAGCAACAGCAGCTTTGTCCGCCCTGAATCGTGGGGCTTCAATCGGCCCGTTCGCGGGGCCTTTCCTTGCCTGGCACAGCTTAAAACCGGCCGCGGGATCTTCCATCGCTCGGCAGGGGCTTCAATATCGGGAGCCTTGATCGCCTCAACGCAGCAATTTGACCACGGGGCCTCTGACCGATACCTCCCTCCTCCAATCATCATGCTGAATTATCATGTCCCGCCCTCCACTGCCTGCTGACCAATGTCTCTCTCCTCCAATCAGCGCCCTCGATCATCAGTCCCACCCCCACTGTCTCGCGGACATCGGAGATTTTTAATCGATTTGTTTTTCACCGAATTTCAAAATCCAGATTACAAAACATGGGGGGGATTGTCCCCCACCTCTCAAAACATGGAGGGGATGTGTCCCCCCCCAACCGGGATTTCCGCCCATTTCAGATGAAGGCAATGACATTGACAGTAAAATGAGGTCACCTCCAACAATGGAATGAAATTGCAGCTGGGCATTCAGCTCATTGTCATTTAGGCCACTCAGCTGGCAAAGGGTCTTATTCAGCCACTGATGTCTGCAGGGGGAGAGGAACCAAGGCATGATTAGGGAACCAAGCCCATAATGGGAACTAAAATCAGCAGACCTGCGGAAAATTATACACAGATGTATCCAAGGACTTAGATATTTTGGAAACAAATATTATTCATGAGAGTTATGGGGAGGAGGCAGGAGAATGGGGTTGCGAGGGAGAGATTGATCAGTCATGATCGAATGGCGGAATAGACTAAATGGTTTAATTCTACTCCTATCATTCATGAACTTATGAAAATCTAGATACATAAAGACTGAGCTTGTTAAATATTGACACACTGACACAGAACATTTTCACATGAAATTTGATTCTTTGAATTAACAGCTTTGTTACAAGGATGGAGAAGGAGATTTAAGTGCGAATAGAAAATTTCAAAAAACATTTCAGGAAATGGCATCGCAATGTTCAGTGCTACCAGCATTTTTCAATGACAGTTCCTAAGGTTTAAAGTATGGTTGCAGGGAGATGCAGACCACAACAAAGCATTAGCAAATTAAAATACGATGAAATGAGAACTGGGAGAGACAAATATCATCAAAATTAAGAGTGGTTCAGAAAGAGATCAGCCAGACAAAGAACTGAGGTGACTTTGAAATTCAATTGCCTAATGCTTTTTTTTCCTGCATTACATGATAGAAAATCGTTTTCCAGTGAAATGCTATAATGACTATTTCAGGGTCAAATTCGTGTCACTCTGGAAATTTGATTGGGTGTTTCGCCCTTGCTTGCCTGAGGCTATTCCTACATCAGTTGAGCGCACCTTGGCTTTATTCTCCATGTAACACTGTTTTTGGGGAACCGTGGTGGAAATTAGACTCCAGGAGCAACCATTGTTGAGCATTAACCTAGAACTTTGTAGCAAAAAAAAACTTTGTCTAGGAAGACCATAATTTAACTTTGACTTTCGCTGCACCTTCCAACAAGTGGCACTACACCTCCACTCTGTGATCTTGTTCCTCCAAGGCTCAGGCCACAGGCCTCCACTCTCATCACAGTGGGGAATCTGATCAGTACCATCGCCACGATGTTTAATTACTACAACGTGCAGGGAAGCTACTTGGCCTATTAGGTCCATGCTATCTTTTCAAAGAGCAACCTCATCAGCTCAATTCCCCCACTTACTTCCCCGCAACCCTGAAACTTATTCTCTATTACGTTACAAGCAGGGCTGGAAGGTAAAGTGTATGCCCATTGAGGTTGGCTGCAGAAGGAAATCTCTCTACAAAGCCTAGAATGAACTGGGCATCGACGGAATGGAGAGGAGAAGAGCCATCAAGAACACCACAGAGGCAGCGGAGAAGGCCTCGAGATGGCTCTGGGTCAGGAGAGGAGGTCCATGGGGAGGAGCGAATGCCACATGAACACAAGTCGTGGTCTGATCATCCGCGGCTGGGTCGCCTGGGCGAGGTTGAAAGACCCAAAACACCCAATGACCCCAAGTTACATCACTGATGATGATGTTCAGGAGCATCAATAGATGTATTTTTATCAAGCCTTTCATATTGCTTTAGATTCATTTGCCTCTTACCAATATCTGCGGTGATTCACAGTGGACAATTAACCAACCCACATGATCTTGGGATGTGGGAAGAAACCAGAGCATCTGGAGGAAACCCACACCTTCACAGAGAGAACATACAAACCCCATCTTGGCAACATTCAAGGTCAGTATCAAACTTGGGTCAGTGAAGCCGTGAGATAGCAGCGCAAACTATTTTGCCACTGTGCCAACTTTATCCAATTACCACTAAGTTCATTAGCATTTCTCCCATCCAAACCCAACCTTGGGGTCGATGCTCCTCACTCCCAGCCCGACCTCTCCTATCCTGTGCCCTGGTCTTGCTTGCCGATCGCTTAGGTTTAATGTATACCTCTTGCACCCTCCCTGACCTTAGTTCTGGGTTGCATCTTTGACGGGAACAATGTGAAACACCCTTTAGGTAGCACCTGAGTCCGTGGCTGTAGCTGAGATTTGAAGAAGCCCTCAGAGTGAAATGGTCCTTGCTGTACTGCTGCTATGACCACCTACTGTTCCCATCAGGGTGCATGAGAATTCCCAAGCTCATGTGTGAAATTACATGGAGTGTGAAATAAGCTGTCCGTGTAAAGTTGCCACTTGGAGTTCTGATGGAGTAATCCAAGAAATAAAGGGTGCGAATGAAATAATTTTGATTAAACATATTCAGAAAGTACTGGGGAGGAAGGCAGATGGGGGAGGATGTAATGCTATTGATCAATTGCAACCAAACAGTGCTGGATAGGGGTTTGCAACTGGAGAATTTGGTTCAAAGTATGGAACATTAGGGTGATTACACTGCTGGTGGGGACTCCTCAGATCACCAAATAGTGTTGAGGAGATGGAAAATCCACTGAAGTTTCAGCAAGTTGTAAAGAGGTCACAAAAGTGATAGTGGAAGATTTCAGTTATGCAACCAACTGCATAACTTAAGGGCGACACAGTGGGAAGTGGTAGAGCTATTACTTACAGCACCAGAGACCTGGGTTCAATCCCAACTACGGAGTTTGTACCTTCTCCCTATGACCACGTGGGTTTTCTCCAAGATCTTTGGTTTCCTCCCACACTCCAAAGACGTACAGGTTTGTAGGTTGTTTGGTAGGTGTAAATTGTAAATTGTCCCTGGTGTGTGTGGGATAGTGTTAGTGTGCAGGCATCGCTGGTTGGTGTGGACTCAGTGGGCCGAAGGGCCTGTTTCTGCGCCATATCTCGAAACTAAATTGAACAAAACGAATCTGGGAATGCACTCAGTGTGAAGAATGAGATGTGTACAACAGCTGTCATGATCAAAAAGCCTTCAGCTCCGTGAGGGAAGGAAATAAGCTGCATCTTGTTTGAGCAATGAAAGAGGAAAGGCGGAACATACTTAAGTAGCTGGACACATCAATGGAACAGCTAGTGGAGCTACTGTATTACAGCTCAGGTTTGATCCTGACCTGTGGTGCTGTCGCATGGAGTTTATATGTTCTCCTTAGGAATTTGTGCTTTTGCCCCGCCCCGGGTGCTCTGGCTTCCTACCATATCCCCAAAAAGTGGGCATTAGTTGTTTAGTTTGACACTGTAAACCTGGCCGAGCATGTAGGTGAGTGGGGGGATTGGACAGTGTACAATTAGTGCAAATGGGTGTTTGATGGTGCGTGCAAACTCAGTGGGCCGAAGGACATCTTTCCATGCTGAGTGACGGCAATCTCAATGATCTAGATGAACATCCAAGAAACACTGATCTCAATGCAATTGGATTACAGTTGTCAATTAACGGTGAAAATTCTCAATTGAGTGGAAAAACAGAATGCTGAAGCTAATGGAACAAAGGATGTCATAAACACCAGGGGTCTATAATGGTGTCTGATATATAGTATAGAAAGGGCAGTAGTAGAAACTAGAAGGATGTAGACTGGTGAAATGGGCAGACACATGTTTGATCATTGAGTGAAATTTAATGAAGAAAAGTGTCAACTGATACAATTTTGGAAGGAGATTATAAGAGTGGGATTTATTAATGGTACAAAAGCTATCCCGATATTAATCACTTGGTATCTCGTAGCTGAAGTACTGTCCTGCTTTGGGTATCACACCAGTAACAGGATGCATACACATTTATTTAAGTTAGACCACAGAGGTGAAGAATGGTGAATGAATGAATACTTTATAGTCACATGTGACAAGTCACAGAGAAATTCTTTGCTTCCATACCCAAGGTATGCAAATAGTCGCCAATAATGGGCGCTTACAAAGTTACAAAGATCCCCCGCGCCAGGTCCCCCCTCCCCCTCCCCCTCCCTCACGGTGGTCCCCCAAAGCCAGGTCACTGATAGCACATTTGATTACCAGGGAACAGAGGTAGAAAACGTATTTGGAAACAAGCTGCAAGCGAGGAGATGAGGGGAAAATTATTTAGCTCAAAAGTACTTTCTGAAAGCTTACAAAATCTACGCTTTGGGACCGACATTCAGGACAACGGTTCCTCGTTGATACGGGGGCGGAGGTTAGCGGTCGACACTCGTTCCGGAAAGCGAGGGCCCTCGTCAATCGCAGCAAATGGCAGCTCCATACGGACGTGTGGGGTTCACACGGACCCGCTCATCTTTGGCTCCTGCCATTTTTCCTGTCCGTTCACGGTTGCTAACATCTCCCATTTCCTCTAGGCTCAATCCCTGTTGGTGGATTTGAAGGAGCAGTGCCTCGTTCGTCTGCTGTTTCGTTTTCATGCCTCTGGTTCCGGGGGGGGGGGGGGGGGGGGGGGGGGTGGTGGTGTAGGCCACTTATTGGGCAAACCCTCCGCCCTAGGACTGGCAGGGTCATGTGACTAGGTTTGGTGGGAAGAAGTCGTCACATGGCTTAAGGGTGTGCCCGGTGATATATATTGAACTTTGGGAGAACCCTCCCCAGTTTCGTGTGAGCTATTCTTTGTTCAACTTAATATAGATCACTTTGTTTAACAAGACGTGTGTCGCTACACTACACAGGAGAATCCCCTGCCCTTCTTCAGGTTGTGGCAAGAAATGTTTATACCACAAGGACAGATGGATTCAAAGTTTGTAATCTCATACCCAAGGCACCACTGTATTCTCACAGTGCCAGCCTAGTTTCTGTGCTTCACTCCCTAGAGATGGAACAGATGCAATAACCGGAGGCTTGTGATCCATGGAGCCAGGGGCCACAGTTTAAGAATAAGGGGTAGGCCATTTAGAACGGAGATGCGGAAAAACTTTTGTGAATCAGTGGAATTCTCTGCCTCAGAAGGCAGTGGAGGCCAATTCTCTGGATGCTTTCAAGAGAGAGTTAGATGGAGCTCTTAAAGATAGTGGAGTCAGGGGATATGGGGAGAAGGCAGGAACGGGGTACTGATTGTGGATGATCAGCCATGATCACATTGAATGGCGGTGCTGGCTCGAAGGGTCGAATGGCCTACTCCTGCACCTATTGTCTGTTATCTAAAACCGATCAGCCATGCAACTATTAGTGACATACAATAAATTCCCCTTCAATCCCATCAACTAATTGCTGACAACATGCCATTCTTCCTGCCCTTACACAAGAACGATAGGTGTGAGATTAGCACAATATTGTAAAATCAATATGATCTTGCTTAGGATAAGCATACATGCCTGAAATATGTTTATTAAAGGTGCATTTGTTTATTTAAATTGAATGTGCACGGTGGCGCAGCGGTAGAGTTGCTGCCTTACAGCGCTTGCAGCACCGGAGACCCGGGTTCGATACCGACTACCGAGTTTTTACATTCTCCCCGTGACCTGCGTGTATTTTCTCAGAGATATTCGGTTTCCTCCCACACTCCAAAGACATACGGGTATGTAGGTTAAGTGGCTTGGTAAATGTAAAAATTGTCCCTAGTGTGTGTCGGATCGTGTTAATGTGCAGGGATCGCTGGTCGGCGCGGACCTGATGGGCCGAAGGGCCTGTTCCCGCGCTGTATCTCCAAAACTAAAGCTAAAACTAAAACCGATTAACATTACAGCAAGGAATAAAAGGAAGTCCTGTATTTTTATAATGCCATTCATAACCTTGTGACATCTGTTGTAGCCTGACATGCAAAAATAATTGAGCCTGAATCTCATCTTTTCGGAAGTGTATTTATTTTGTTCAAGCCTGCCGAGGGCACAGAGATGCAAGTTGTGACACAGGATAAGCTTCCAACATGCCATGACCTTGTTGGCCTGAAGAACAACTGACAACTCTAAACATACCATTTTTATTTCTGCACAAGTTACATGTATTACCACCACATCCTAAAGCACTCAATGAAGTTGCTACTGTCGTCCAATCTCCAAAGTACTGTGGGAGATGTGGTTGTCAAGTGTTCACAGGCCAATCCAAACAGCAAAATGATGACGATCAGATCATTTTTTTATATGATGTTGAAAAGGGATATAGATTGATTAGATACAGAGGTATGCACTCCCTTGCATTTCTTCAAAATGTACTATGTAATCCCTCTGAGACAGAAGAAAGATTTTTTGTAAATTTCACTGGAAGTTCAGTGACTATTGTCCAATTCCAATTTGACCCTTGGGAGTAGTTTATAGTACTGTGAGTCTGAAGTTATTGATAAGAGATGCAGGTTTCATTGTTTGAATGCCAATGGGGACTGGGTTGGGTTTTTATGATCAGCTATTAATTCCATGGTCACAATAGCCTTTAATTCTAGAATTTAAAATTACATTCCCCAGCACCCGAAGTGGGATTTGAGCTCTTGGATCAATGGACCAGAAATGTAATTACAATCCTATCCCACCCAGTGAAGAGACCTTGATTTAACCTTTAATCAGAAAATGTTCAGATTGTCATAACATAAATGTAGGGAATTGATTCTGATAGATGTAGAGGCAATATGTTCTCCTCTAATTAGAATTTCAACTCAGTGGAGTGACCATGAAAATAGAAAGAATTCTTTCTGCCTGTCTGTCTCATTATCTGCTTGGTGTCCAAATTGTTGAGAGTCCAACTCTTCACATTAAAGAGACTGCGAACTGAAGTAAACTTCAGCAATTAGCAACATGGCTGGTGGTCTCCTGGCTCCTGACAAACCGGCTCATTCTAAAATAGTTTCCTTTAATTACATGTGCCATCATCCTGAAGCTGCAGTCTTTTCTTTTGCCTTGAATGAATCTCAATTTTCTAATTAACCAGGAAGTGCGTGTTGAATTGACACCAGTGTAGTGTCCTGCTTCTGAGCTTTCAGATTCTGATGCTTTGCCTCAAAGTTGCGCATTAATACAAATTCACCCTGAATCCCATCGGGAAGGGATTGCAACCATTGTTTTGCATGCGGTGAATAGTCATTGGTTGGAATTCACTGCCTGGCGGGATGGTGGAAAATAAAAATGAAAAACAAGGCAAAAGAGCCAGTGGATGGAAGAATTGAATATTATTTAAATTTCACAAGACTAATGAGCACTGTGCAAAGAGATTTAGACCAGAAACACAGAAAATTAGCATGATGGTATAAGAGGCAATTAGGAAGACAAATGTAGTGTTAGCCTTCGATAGAGTGTAAAAGAAAAGGAATGCTACATGCAATTATGTTCTCCTTCTAAAAGGAGATATATTTATATGCATTGGAGGCCAGTTCACTGGACTGTTGCATGATCTTATAAGGAAAGATTAAGTAGATTGGGCCCACGTTTTCTTGTAGTGGGAAGAATGATGGTGATCTTCTGGGAACAAATTACGCTCTGATAGGACTTGATAGGGTAAACACTTCAGGGATAATTCCTCTAGTGGAGGAATCGAGAACCAGAAGCTTAGTCTTGGGATAGGATGGTGGCTGAGGATGAGAAGATGTTTCTTCTCTCCAGGATTATGACACTTTGAGTTGTGGAAGTTGAATCATCAAATGTATTCGGGGCTCAGATAAATATATTTATGGACAATGGAAAAATGAGGAGGAGGAGAGTGGAGGTGAGGGCACCGATCAGATCAGCCTGACTTCACTAAACGATGGAGTAGGTTCAGGACCACATGGCTGGTTCCTCGAGGAGCCATCGAGACATAGAGTACAGCACAGAGATGGGACCCATGGCCACAAAATCTATGCCACTCATCAAGTACACATCAGGGACCACAGTTTAAGAATAAGGGGTAAGCCATTTCGATCGGAGACGAGGAAACACTTTTTCTCACAGAGAGTGGTGAGTCTGTGGAATTATCTGCCTCAGAGGGCGGTGGAGGCAGGTTCTCTGGATGCTTTCAAGAGAGAGCTGGATAGGGCTCTTAAAGATAGTGGAGTCAGGAGATATGGGGAGAAGGCAGGAACGGGGTACTGATTGGGGACGATCAGCCATGATCACATTGAATAGTGGTGCTGGCTCGAAGGGCCGAATGGCCTACTCTTGCACCTATTGTCTATTGGACATAAAATGCTGGAGTAACTCAGCGGGACAGGCAGCATCTCTGGATGGAAAGAACGGGTGATGTTTCGGGTCAAGACCTTTCAAACATCACCCATTCCTTCTCTCCAGAGATGCTGCCTGTCCTGCTGAGTTACTCCAGTATTTTGTGGTTATCGTCAGTGTAAACCAGCATCTGCAGTTCCTTCCTACACTCTATACTAATCAGATTTACCAACGCTTGGCTCATGGCCTTCTATGCCAGGGGTGGGCAACGTTGTTCTGTATAGGGGCCAGGACGCATTTCTGTGAGCGGATGGCGGACCACATCTATCACGTGTACACATGGATCCCGCCCCCATTCTGTCCCGAAATCAAATCACGTGTTCACAAAGATCCCGCCTCTTCGAGGATACCACTGGACCACTGGCCCCTAGTTACTCATTCGTCTCCTATCCCGACAGTGAAGCCCAGCCGCAGAAGGTACGCGGCCATGCTGGCGGCTTTGCGCAGGATGCGGTTCGGCCAGAACTCGGTGCTGCTCGGCGGCTCCGCCATTGCGGCCTCCAGCGCAGGCCTCCTTTCGTCACCGTGCCTGGGCGGCGCGGCCTTGGGGCCGGGTGGCACCAGAGATGATGGAAGTCTGCAGGCCGGATGATTACGGGGAAAAAATACGCCTGCGGGTCGGATGATTTTGTGTTACGGGCCGCATTCGGCCCGGGGGCCATAGGTTGCCGACCCCTTGTTGTTCTATGCCTTAGCAATTCCAGTACTATTCTGGATACTTTTTCAGTGTTATGAAGGTCTCTGCCTTTGTCAACCCTGCAAGCAGATTCCTGATCCTACTTCTCATGTTCGGATTTTCTTATGAATGGCTTAACGAGATTTTGATTTAGCAGACCATCTTAGTTCTATTTCTCTGCTTGGAATGCTTCTTCTAGATGGTGTTAGACCCAAAATGCTGGAGCAACTCAGCATGCCTGGCGAGGTATTACTGGGTGAAATCTTCTCCAATGACTAGATCTGTGCCTAAGATGTTACACAGAATCTTTTTGCCTTTCAGCAATTCTCACTCTTGTTAAATCAAACAGCTTCTGGTGGCTTTGTATGTGATTCTCTTTGCTTTTGCGCTGAATGTGAAAGCAGATCCTCAGGGAAAACATCTTGAATGTTTTCCTGGTTTTTAAATTGATGACTATTTCAATTCAACAACCATTTCATCCCTGCCACTCTCATACATTGGCTATAATCACATTCACTTCAGATGGTTTATCATCGTCCTTCCTCTACCAGACAGGACTTTCTCAGCCCTTCCCTGTCTATACATCCAGTCATTGGAAAAACCAGTTGAATAATACCTTTAATCTCAAGTGGACCTGAATACAGAGCAATGCTATAATAATAATAATAATAATAATAATAATAACTTTATTTGTTAAGCACCTTAAAAACAACCAAAGCTGACCAAAGTGCTGTACAGAAAAAAGAAAACAAGCAAGACATCATAAAACAGGCAGAACAACAGAACATACAACTAACACGAGGCGCATAAATTACATACAAAAAATCCAAACAATAAAATAAAAAAACATAAAACACAAGTACGAACAACGCAGCAAAACCAAGCAAATAAAGTTAATAAACAATTCAACACCTCACTGGTCTACAAAGGCCAGTATAATATAATAAGCACTATAATATAATAATAATCTGGATGAAAGCCATTTAGATCAAGAAGTCTGGGCGGAAATACAGGCATTGGAAAGGCTGCCGTACAGGTCAATGTGGATCATACTGGGACTGTTATGATGTGAGGTTGCAAGAACCAGACTGTAATCCCATGAATTTAGAAGATTAAAGGATGATCTAACAGAAGTGTTTAAAATGATAAAAACTATTTTCTGTAGCTGTGGAGTTCAGAACAATGGGGGGGGAGGGAGAAAGTGAAGGGTAGACCTTTTAGAGTTTATGTCAGGAAACATTACTTCACCCAAGAAGTAAGTACATGGTCAGAAGGTATATCTATACTATTACTAAAACTCTCATCTTGACCACCTCTGGTCTGCTTTGTATTTAAATTTGCGCAAAAACAGTACCCTATTTCGCTAGGATTTTTTCGCCACCTTAATCATCGTTTCCCTCAGCTCCAAGCCACCAGGTTTTGTTCTGACCGGTGGAACATTACAAAAGTTATGAAGGTTTAATTGGTCTGACATCCACCATGAAGGTAACGCCACTTCCGGCACCCGCCAGAGAATAAAATCCCAGAGGCGGTGTTGAGTCCATGAGCACGTCCAGAAGCCGCCCGTGCAGAAGCCGCCTGTGCAGTAGCCGCCCGAGAAAAAGCAGATGCAGGGGAGTGTGGGCTGTGTTCCGCGAGTGGGGGCAGGCTATGTTCCACGCGGGGGGAAGGCCACACACCCCTCCCCCACCACCCCCTCCCCCCAACAAGAGACGCAACAAGAAAGAATGGGCTGAACAAATCTCCTCTTTAACGTTTAAATTGTTGTTATATTTTAAGAGTTATTCACATTTTAAACTTTAATAAATCAATTTTCCACTTGCCGTGCCCGTCAGCTGCATCTGCGCAGTAATACCTGTGTGTTTTACGTCACAATGGAGAGCCGCTAAGAGTGGATGGGAGGTGGGGTTTGAGGGGGGGATGGAGTGATTGCATTGGGTGGGGGGGGGGGGGGAAAGGGCGGAGTGGGGGGGAGGAGGGTGGATCAGGGGTGTCACAACGGAAACCTGTCACCCGCGCCTGCGCAGTCGGGGGCTATGCGTGAGTGGTGGAATATTGGAATTGGTGGAGATGTGGAATATTGCATTGGGGACCAGCCCTCCCGTGTGAAAATGGGACCTAACGGGTCCTACTTAGTCCAGTAGTTTATAAAGGAACCAATGTCATAACAGTCAGCCTTCAAACTGTTTCCATTAAAGTCTATATTGTGTCAGAATACACTGTTGTTTTATGGTTCAGCATAGACATTCAATAGAAGTAGGTTGAAGTTACTCCAGCATTTTGTGTCTATCTTCGGTGTAAACCAGCATCTGTAATTGCTTCCTGTAATAACTAATATCTAGTTGAAATCTACAACCTTTTCTCCCTAAAAAAATACTGATCTTAGTGATTATTTAAACATTTTAAAAACTGTGAGTGATAGATTTCTCAAAAGCAAGGATGGTGATTGAAAGGTACGACATGGAAACAGGCTCTTCAGCCCATCGAGTCGATGCTGACCCATTCACACTAGCTCTACGTTATCCCACTTTTTAATCTACATCTTCCACACTAGGGGCCATTTACAGCGGCCAAGTAACCTACAAATATGCATGTCTTTGGGAAATGGGAGGAAACCACAGCACCTGGTGGAACCCCATTCAGTCACTGGGAGAAAGTGCAAACTCCACACGGACAGCAGCCAAAATCAGAATCAAACCAGGGTCTCTGGAGCTGTGAGGCAGCAGCTCCACCCGCTGCACCACTGTGCTGCCCTTACGTCACTGTGTCGCCCTCAATTAATAGTTAGAGAACGAAGGCAGGTGGAAAGAGTTGACCTACTCTTTCAAGGTCAACAAATGTATCCACTTTCCAGTTAAAGAACAGATTAACGATAATCTAGTTGAATGTTGGAACAGGCTGAAGGGGCTGAATAGACTAAATGCGTAGGGTGTAACAGCAGATGCTGATTCAGGCCAAAGATTGGCACTAAATGCTGGAGTAACTCAACAGGTCAGGCAGCATCTGGAGAAAATGAACAGATGATGTTTCGGGTCAAGACTTTTCTTCAGATTGAAGGAGGGTCTCGATCCAAAACATCACTGTAATGTATTAATATATATTTATGTATATGTTAATGAGTTGGTGTTCAATATAAGCAGGGAATGTTGGGTGTTAAATCGCTCTCTGGTGATCCAGGCAACCAGCATGTAAGTTGTTATTCATTCTGCCGTCCGGAATATAACAAAATTGGCAATGAGTATGTGATAGAGTTTGTGAACTCATCCTTTAAATACAGTGCAGGACTGTTTTGCAACATGCAGTATTGTTTAACATTTTAAAAAGTAAATACAGAGTTATTTGCGAGCTGAACACGATAGGCCGCAGATCCTTCTATGCAGGGGACTGTAGTTTAAAACAGCAGCTGGACAAATCTTCGAGGGTTTGTCAGGCTATCTCTATGTTGGGTCTACATGGCAAGATGCCGTCCTTGGGATTGTATAAGATTTTTTTTTGTCGAGTTCCTCAAGCTGAATAGCCTTTGTCCAGCTAAGTTTTAGGTGAATTGTTACACCAGAACAGACAGGAAATCGGGGTTTTTGAGCGGACTTTAAAAAAAAAAAGAGAACGACAGGATGGTAGGGTCCACGGGCTACATCGGAAACCTTGGCACTTTTGACAAGAGTAGAGAGCCGTTCAGTATGGAGAGAGCAAACATGTTTTTCACAGCAAACAATATAATGGAGATTAGTGGTGAAGGAGAGATAGTGACTGAAACAAATAAGGCCGTTTGCAAACACATGAAAGCGATTCTACTCACGGAGATCGGTCCTGAAGTGTACGGGACACTCGTGAATCTCCTTGCACCCATAAAGGCAAAAGACGTGCCATTCAATGACATTATGAAGAAGTTGGAGGGGCATTTCAACCCAAAGCCTCTGGAAATTGCAGAAAGCTATAAATTTGGCAATAGAAACCAGAAGCAGAATGCGACAATCAATGAGTACATTTTTGCCTTGAAAAACATAACTTTGCACTGTAACTTTGGAACCTTTCTCAGACGCGCACTATGCAACAGATTTGTTTGTGGTCTAGTGGATGAACGAATTCAGTCCAAACTGATGAACATTCCAGATCTTGCATTCGAAAAAGCATGCAACATTGCTACCACAATGGAGATGGCATCAAAGAATGCTCGTGAGTTTCGCCCACCACGGACTGCAGTGGCCATTTACAGTCACAAGGCAGTGCCTATGGCCAAACCAAGAGGTGCTAAACCAAAACCAATGTATGGCGGGGAGCCAAGTTCAGCCAGTTGTAATCGTTGCAACGGTAATCACTCATCCCAATTTTGTCAGTTCAAAATGGCAAGTGCCATAACTGCCAGAAGAAAGGCCACATCGCCGCAGCATGTCAGGCCAAGCTTAAAACAGGAAACCAACAATCTGTGGGAATCGAGCGACAACACCAGAGAGGAGTTCACAACTTGGAGACGAACCCAGATGGAAATGAACTTGGGTTGTACACCATTTATGCAACCAACATCGATAAGCCGACAACCAGCCAAGGCAAGGACTTTCAAACCAAACTATTGATAAATGAACAATTAATCGATATGTGTATTGACACGGCAGCGGATTGTTCGGTCATGAGCAGAGGCCTATACGAAACATAGTTCCCACAGATACCATTGTTTGAGAGTAAGGTCATGCTGAGAACCTACTCGGGTGAAGTTTAGGAGACTTGTGGACAAATGAACTGTAAAGTTCAGCATAATGGTCAGTCAGTAACACTGCCCATCATAGTGGCCAGCTACAGAAATAAACCAACCCTCCTTGGAAAGGATTGGCTGAGTAGAATAGAGTTAGACTGGAAGATCATTTTCAGCGTGGATTTGTCCAAATCAAGTCTTGAAAATGTGCATATGACATCTGCAAGGAAAACTTGACAAGTGACAAACTCCTTGTTCACTACGATACGCCACGCGAGATGAAACTTGCTTGTGATGCTTCAAGTTACGGTGTAGGTGCAGTGATCTCCCATGTAATGAATGACGGACAGGAAAAGCCTATTGCTTTTGCATCCCGCACCGTATCACCGAGTGAATGCAATTATGCACAAATAGAAAAGGAAGCACTCGGAATCAAGAAATTCCATCAGTTTCATCTCAGCAGACCATTCACCCTAGTGACTGATCACAAGCCACTACTAAGTGATACTTGGTCCCAAGTCAGCTATACCTTCCATGGCGGCATCAAGGATGCAGCGGGCAATTTTGCTGACCCAGTATGACTGACTACAAGGTTGAGTACAGGAGCTCCAAGTGCAACAAAATTGCAGATGCGTTATTCCGGTTGCCCCATGAGAACTCCGACGTGGGAAGTGAGAACTCAATCTACACGTTGCAAGTTGTAGATGGAGACTTTCTGGTGACTGCAACAGAAATTGTAGCAGAAACAGAGAAAGACGTGGTGCTGAAGTGGGTTTATGAACAGACATTGAAAGGTTGGACTGAAATCGATAGTGGATTGAACTCAGTTCTGAACTCAGAGCTGAAGCCTTTCCATAATCGACGCCATGAATTATCACGTGAGCAGGGATGCATTAATGGCTCGTTTTCACGGGGCGACTTGACGCAAGATGTAGCCAGAGTGCAGTGGTCGTGGTCTAGCACGATATCACACGATATAATGGGGGTAGAGTAAAGAGTTCCCACGGTACTCGGCAATTCTGTCATTTGTGCGAGTGACTTGTCCGTCTCCCGATCTTTCCCGAATGAACATCGTGGACTGTAGTGTAGTTAATCACGTGGCACAAATGATGTTACTTTGTTGTCACACACTCTATTCGTTTTTTTCACCCGAGCTCTTTAATGAGCTGAAGAATAATCTGTTTTTTTAGACAAATGTTGTTTGGTGTGATGCACCTTCTCTCAATATGTGCAAGAAGTCGTCTTTTTATTTTGTCAAATATGAATAAAGACTGTATCTCACATTGACCGTGACTATTGTGTTATTTTATGATCTACTGAGAGGTGAAAACTTTCAGCCCGAAACGCCACCCGTTCCTTCTCTCCACCAGAGATGATGCCTGTCCCGCGCTGAGTTGCTCCAAGCAACTGGTGTCTATCTTCAAAGGACTGACCAGGACACACACCACACTCTCTCTCTCTCTCTCCTCTCTCTCTCTCCTCTCCTCTATCTCTCGCTCTCTCATAAAGGACGCATCTCTCCTCTAGGAAAAAAAAAGCCTCTCTCTCTCTGCTCTCGTCTCCTTCTCTCTCTTCTCCTCATCTCTCTCTCCTCTCTCTCTCTCTCTCTAGATCCTCTCCTCTCTCTCTCTCTCTCTCTCCCCCTCTTCTCTCCTCTCTCTCTCCCTCTCTCCTCTCCCTCTCTCCTCCCTCTCTCTCCCCTTCTCTCTCTCCCTCTCTCCCCCTCTCTCCTCTCCCCCTCTCTCTCTCTCCCTCTCCCTCTCTCACCTCCTTCTCTCTCCCCCCTCCCTCTCTCCTCTCTCCCCTCTCTCCTTCCCTCTCTCCTTCTCTCTCCCCTCCTCTCATCTCTCCCCTCTCTCCCTCTCATTCTCTCTCCCTCTCTCCCTTCTCTCTCTCTCTCCTCTCCTTCTAACTCTCCCCTCTCTCTCTCTCCCTCTCCCTCTCTCTCCCTCTCTCTCTCCTTCTCTCTCTCTCTCTCTCCCCCCCTCTCTCTCTCCCCTTTCTCTCTCTCCCCCTCTCTTCCACTCTCTCTCCCTCTCTCTCTCCACTCTCTCTCTCTCCTCTCTCTCCCTCTCTCTCTCTACCTCTCTCTCTCTCTCTCTCTCCCTCCTCTCTCTCTCTCCTCTCCTCTCTCTCTCTCTCTCTCTCTCCTCTCTCTCTCTCTCTCTCTCTCTCTCTCTCTCTCTCCTCCCCGCTCTCTCATCTCCTCTCCTTCCCTCTCTCTCACAGTGACAGACACCCACCGCCAGTGAATGAAGACACCCCCATCTTTCAGACAAAAAGAGACACACTGACATTAATGAAATGCTTAGCTAGTTTTATTAGATTTGTATGTAAATAGCAAACTGGCTGGATTCACTCTATCCAACTTCCGGGTTCACCGTTGGCAGGAGTTCCCACGGTGACCACAAGAGTTACTACCGATATCGCACGGGACACTTCGTTCATAAAATGTTGCAATGCTCAACCACAAGTGCACAAGACACTCTTGGACAAATTCAAACATGTTTGAATTTTCTCCCGAGTACCCAAGGTACACGATTACCTGCCGTTAGCACCACGGTGGTCCACGAATGCCGTATTGTTACCGCACGAGGTTCCCACGATGTCAAACTCTGGTTACCTCTTGCGTCAAGTCGCACCGTGAAAAGGGGGTTTAAGTGGGGTTAAAGAGTCTTTGAGAAAGAAAATTATGAATGAACTTCATGCCGAACATCCTGGCATAGTAAGCATGAAGTCAATTGCCAGATGTTTTGTGTATTGGCCTGGTATTGACAGTGACATCGAGTCACTGGTGAGCAAATGTAGCGGCTGCCAAAATTGCCAGAGTAAACCACCAAACACACCACTGCAACCCTGGTCATGGCCAAGAGTTCATGTAGATGTTTGTGAAAAGGGTAATGATCTCTTTCTGGTACTAGTAGATAGTCATTCCAAATGGATTGAGGTTAAGCATATGGGGTCAAGCACTACTATTGAGTGTACCATAGATGAGTTGAGATCCATTTTTGCATGCCATGGTTTTCCGGAAGAACTGGGCCTCAGAACGGTTCAAAGAGTTCATGCAGCGGAATGGTGTAAAACACACACTTGTTCCCCCATACCATCCAGCCTCCAACGGGGCAGCGGAAAGGTCTGTTAGAGTTGTCAAAGATGCTCTCAAGAAACAGGTTTTGCAGGGTAGTTCAAAGCTCAGCATGAAACATCGTTTGGCTAATACAGAACCACACAACACACAACAACAGGTTACTCACCTGCAGAACTGTTGATGAAGAGAAGGCTAAGAATAGGCCTAAGTCTAGTTCAACCCAATTTGGACATGAGAGTTGAGCAAAAACAATTAAGTCCTGGGTTTCAGCAACTAAGTTACAGAGAAAGGTTGAACAAGTTAGGTCTTTATTCTTTGGAGCGCAGAAGGTTAAGGGGGGACTTGATAGAGGTCTTTAAAATTATGAGAGGGATAGACAGAGTTGACGTGGATAAACTTTTTCCATTGAGAGTAGGGAAGATTCAAACAAGAGGACTGGTTTGAGAATTAAGGGACAGAAGTTTAGGGGTAACATGAGGGGGAACTTCTTTACTCAGAGAGTGGTAGCTGTGTGGAATGAGCTTCCAGTGGAAGTGGTGGAGGCAGGTTCGGGTTTATAATTTAAAAATATATTGGATAGGTATATGGACGGGAAAGGAATGGAGAGTTATGGTCTGAGTGCAGGTAGATGGGACTAGGGGAGAATAAGTGTTCGGCACAGACTAAAGGGGCGAGATGGCCTGTTTCTGTGCTATAATTGTTATATGGTTATATGTTTATATGTCAAAAACGCCATTTTGACTCCCACATAAAGGAAAGGTACTTCAAGCCAGATGAGCAAATTCGTGTTCTCAATCCTCCCAACAAATCCAGTCGAGACAAATGGGATGTTGGGAAAATAGTGGAAGTGTGTGGAACAAAAAGATACTTAGTTGAAGTTGGATCAAAAGTGTTCATGTTGATCAAATTATTCCAGCCAAAGATGAACCAAAAACTGAGCATGAAATCCTAATCCCTGAGTTTTTATCTGAAAGTGAGTTGGAAGAGACCACTGTGATTGAAACACAAAGTTCAGTTAGTACAGACAAAGAAGTACAAGTACTTCTGGTCAAAGTCAGGGTACTAAAACAGAGCCAAACAAGCCTACAGTTGAGTCAACACCTAAACCTGTTACTGTTAGACGATCAGGCAGGATCCGTAAACCAGTAGTCAGATTAGGTTTGTAAATTAAATAAATCACTGCACAAGTAAAACAAAAATGTGTAGATATGTAAAATAAATATATTATGTTTATCATTTAAGATTTCATAAATACTGGTTTAAATCAAGTATCACAACAACAAAATTGTAACTGAGTACTTAGGTTTAATACTTAAAAAAAGAGAGCTGTGTAATGCATTCATACATATTCATGTATATGTTAATGAGTTGGTGTTCAATATAAGCAGGGAATGTTGGGTAACCATATAACCATATAACAATTACAGCACGGAAACAGGCCTTCGACCCTTCTAGTCCGTGCCGAACACATAATCTCCCCTAGGACCATATACCTGCGCTCAGACCATAACCCTCCATTCCCTTTAATGATAAAAACGAACCTGCCTCCACCACCTTCACTGGAAGCTCATTCCACACAGCTACCACTCTCTGAGTAAAGAAGTTCCCCCTCATGTTACCCCTAAACTTCAGTCCCTTAATTCTCAAGTCATGTCCCCTTGTTTGAATCTTCCCTACTCTCAGTGGGAAAAGCTTTTCCACGTCAACTCTGTCTATCCCTCTCATCATTTTAAAAACCTCTATCAAGTCCCCCCTTAACCTTCTGCGCTCCAAAGAATAAAGCCCTAACTTGTTCAACCTTTCTCTGTAACATAAATCTCTCTCTCGTGATCCAGGCAACCAGCGTGTAAGTTGTTATTCATTCTGCCGTCCGGAATATAACAATCACCTATTCCTTTTTTCCCAAGATGATGCCTGAACCGCTGAGTTATTCCAGCAAATTTTTGTCTATCTTCGCCAAATAAACAAATCTGGTTCTTATTATCCAATATCTTTCTCCACAAAAGTGATCAAATGAGTGAACCAACGTGAGTGTGCTCTCCCACACCAACAGCTTCCAGCATTGAAGCTCTAATTACTCTCATCTGACTATGTTGTGTATGATATGTTGTTTACATTTCGTTGTCTCTGTACTGTACACTGACAATGACAATTAAAATTGAATCTGAATCTGACATGGCCGACCCTACAATCCTAAACCAGGCATTCTCTTCCAAGCTCTGTTGGGAGAAGAAAACACCAGGCAGACAAAGCAAAACCTTCAAGAAAGTCTTCAAAGCTTCTATGAAGAAGTCCAACAACCCCACAGACAAGTCACACCCTGACACTCCCTTTTCTCCCCTCTCCCATCAGGCCAAACGTATAGAAGTGTGAAAATGCACACCTCCAGATTCAGGGATAGTTTCTTCCCAGCTATTATCAGGCAACTGAATCATCTTACCACAACCAGAGAGCAGTCCTGAACTACTATCTACCTCATTGATAACCCTCAGACGATCCTTGATTGGACTTTGCTGGCTTTACCTTGCACTAAACATTATTCCTTTATCGTTCATCAATATACTGTTAATGGCTCGATTGCAATCATGTATTGTCTTTCTGCTGACTGGATAGCACGCAACAAAGGCTTTTCACTGAACCTTGGCCCCGACCACGGATGAACATCTGGGAAGATCGGAGGGGAGGCTGGCTGGACAATGGTGCCTTCCTCACCTTGGTGCCACTGTGTTGTGTTGTGTCATGGACTTTCTGTGCTTGTGCTTTTTTTAAAATTCTATTTTATTTTTTAAATATTTTTTTAATATTTATTATTTATTTATATTTATGATACTGACTGTAAAGGGAAATTCATTTCGTTGCCTCTAATTGAGACAATGACAATAAATTTGAATACAATACAATACGTGACAATAAACTAAACAAAACTGAACTAAACTAAACTAAACTACACTAAATTAAACTGACTTTAGGGAACCCCTGGTCCATGGCTGGTTAAAGTAGTGAAGCACCATTTGGGATGGTTCTGAGAATCTCAAGACCATAGGCAGAGAGCACACAGAAGCTCTGGATAAATGATGAAAGGAGTGCAACACCTCTCAAACTACCCAGTCACTTTAGACCAAGGCAGAGGATCCTGTGGTCCCCATCACCAGCCTCATTGTCCATGATACAACCCCACAATAGCCCCCCCCCCCCCATCCTGAGGGAATGCCTTCGAAGAAGACGGAGAAGAACATTTCAAAGCAAGACGCCTTAGCTCGTTGTAATTACAAGGGTAGTGAAACGTGAAGGAATTGCACGATTTCTCCAGATCATTTGTCTAATCGGGGTTTCAGTAATTATGGGCTGAAGGATAGAAAGTGGAGCGTAGGAGTGAAACTCTGATCACAACTTGACACGATTATAGAAGAGATAACGCTGCAGGCACATTTTAATAATCCTACAGCAATCAATCTATAAATCCTTTGATTCTGTTGATTAATTCTACCTAATATGACCTTAACTAGTCGGTGTTGGAGATAAAGAACTTGAATAAAGTACCGTCAGGAAAAGAACATGCCATCTGTCCGGCGCTGTAATGAATTTCAATAATTAGAGTTTCTCTTCGAGCCTGCATTTCTAAAATATTGTGTAAAATGGGTTGAAGTAATTACTCAGACAGAAGGTGACTTCAAAAAGTGGCTCCAATTACAATGACGTTTTGAGCAAGTGAAGCCGCTAACAGGCTGACAACAATTCAAATCTAATTATAAACAAAGTATACTCATTATGTATAATCAGCCTTGGATTGATAGAAGTGGCAGGCTCAGAGTGAAACTCTTCATTTCAAACTTGCTCAAGGGTAGGGGGTTTTCAGAACTTCTGTTGAAGAGTTGTATACACTTTCATTGTCTTCTCCCGAGTCCAGAAGATTGAGATGTAATCTGATCAAAGTAGTTTAGTTTTGTTTGTTTTAGAGATAGTACGGAAACAGGCCGTTCGGCCCACCGAGTCCTTGCTGCCCAGCGATCCCCCCCCCCCCCCCCCCCCCCCCCGCACACGCACACTAACACTATCCTACACATACTGGTGGCAATTTAAAAGTATACCAAGCCAATTAACCTAAAAACCTTGTGTTCAAGAAGGAACTGCAGATGCTGGAAGATCGAAGGTACACAAAAATTCTGGAGAAACTCAGCGGGTGCAGCAGCATCTATGGAGCGAAGGATATAGGCGACGTTTCGGGCCGGAACCCTTCTTCAGACTGATGGGGGGGGGGGGGGGAGAAGGAAGGAAAAAGGGGAGGAGGAGGAGCCCGAGGGCGGGGTGATGGGAAGAGACAGCTTGAGGATTAAGGAAGGGGAGGAGACAGAAAGGGCTAGCAAAATTGGGAGAATTCAACGTTCATGCCATCCGGACGCAAGCAACCCAGGCGGAATATGAGGTGCTGTTCCTCCAATTTCCGGTGTTGCTCACTCTGGCAATGGAGGAGGCCCAGGACAGAGAGGTCGGATAACCTAAAAATCTTTATGTCTTTGGAGTCTGGGAGGAAACCGGAGAAAACCCACGCAGGTAACGGGGAGCACGAATAAACTCCGTATAGACAGGCACCAGTAGTCAGAATTTAACCTAGGTCCCTGGTGCTGTAAGGCAGTATGTCTACTGCTGTGCCACCATGATGCCCTAAATATTTCCAATATTAAAACATTCTATAGAATTGATACGTTATCTCTTTATGCAGCAGGTTAAAAAACATGGGAAATTGTCATAAAATTAAAACTGGATCATTCAGGAGAGCAATTAGGGGCATTCCAAAAAAAAAACATTTTGTGTGAAATGATCTTAATGTTGGAGCACTGGCCCCAAAAGATTCCAGACGTTGCGATAAATACAAGCTCTCGACACTGAGATTAACTGAGATTTCAGTTGGGTAAAAGTATCGATAGATATGGAGCTAAGATACATAGAAGCATTGAAAAGAGATGAAGGAGTACGCCATGGCTGATCATCCAAAATCAGTACCCCACTCCTGCTTTTTCCCCATATCCCTTGGCTCTGTTAGCCCTTCGAGCTAAATATAACTCTCTCTTGAAAATATCCAGTGAATTGGCCACCACTACCTACTGTGGCAGAGAATTTCACAGATTCACAACTCCCTGGGTGATTCCCCCCCCCCCCCCCCCCCCCCCCCACATCTCAGTCCTAAATGGCCTACCCCCTATTCTTAAACTGTGACCCCTGGTTCTAGTCTCCTCCAACATCAATAAAGTTTTTCCTGCATCTAGCCCGTCCAATCACTTAAACATGTTGTATGTTTTTACAAGTTTTCCTCTCATCCTTCTAAATTCCAGTGAATATAAGCCCAGTCAATCCATTCTTTCATCATTGGAGTTGAGGTAAAATTAATTGTGATCTAACTGAATGTCAAAACAGTTTTGATAGGCTAAATAGCTTATAAAAATACTAAATTAAGATAGGTACCATTATGATGTTTAAGAGACATTTGGACATGTATATGCAAAATAAAGTTTTGAAGAGATATGGACTAAGCACAGGTAAGTGGGACTAGCTTGGATAGGCTACTGTAATTGGAATGGACGAGTGGGGCTAAAGATCATCTTTCCATGCTATATAGTTCTATACAGCAGACCTGAACTACTATCTACATCAAAGATAGACACAAAATGCCGTAGTCAGCGGGACAGGCAGCATCTCTGGAGAGAAAGAATGGGTGACCTTTTTGGGTAGAGACCCTATCAACATCATTGGAGACCCTTGAACTATCGGATCAGATTTTACTGGCTTTATCTTGCACTAAACATTATTCACATTATTCCCTTTATCGTGTATCTGTACACTGTGAATGGCTCGATTGTAATTATGTATTGTCTTTCCACTGACTGGTTAGCACGCAACAAAAGCTTTTCACTCTACCATGGTACACGTGACAATAAACAAAACTAAACTATGACTTGATGTTAGGTCAAGAAACTTTTGCCATCTTCTCTGTTGTTACTGTTTGGTGCAGCAGGTTAGATATTTTTCTTCCATCTTAGAAAACATGCTTCTATAGCCACCCAATCTGCTTGCAAAGACAACTCCACAAATGCATAGTGTAGGAAGGAACTGCAGATGCTGGTTACACCGAAGAAAGACACAAAATGCTGGAGTAACTCAGCGGGCCACGCAGCATCTCTGAATAGAAGAAATAGGTGACATTCCGCGTTGAGACCCTTCTTCAGATTGAAGAAGATTGAAGAAGGGTCTCGACCCAAAACTTTACCCATTCCTTCTATCCAGAGAGGCTGCCGTTTCCTCTGAGTTACACTAGCATTTTGTGCCTATCCAAAAATGCATTTGCAGTCTCTGTGAATTTATGGGTCTTCAGCATCAAATTGCCTCCCATTGTCACTAAGTGGCAAACATACTCAATGAGATTATGAAAGGGCTGGTGGAACAATTGCTCTTCAGCATCAGGATAGATGTTACTATATGACAGGTTTTATGACATACCTGTCCATCGTTATAAAGTGCCTAAAGATTGAGTGATGGGACATAGATCAGTGAGTTTTCCTTTGGCCCTATCCATCATTAACCTGAGGCAGCAGATGTTTGCAATAGACATCTACTCATTTCTGTAGTAAACACAAATAGGTGCAACAAGATGACAAATGACACGTTGGAATTCGTGTATTATGCATGTGTGCACAGTCTGAGAAAAACCTTGAATAAATCAGACCTTAAGAGTTCCCTGTGTTTTCTATGTATCAGTATGGGCACACTGCATGTAACTGAATTCAAGGCCACTGGATATATATGATGTCAGCTATGATGATTGGATGGAAAAATTATTGAATGTGTAGGGAAGAACTGCAGATGCTGGTTTAAACTGAAAATAGACACAAAAAGCTGCAGTAACACAGCAGGTCAGACAGCATCTCTGGAGAAAAGTAACAGGTGACATTTCAGGTCAAGACCCTTCGTCGGAGTGAGGGCAAGGGAAAGTTGCCATGCCTAATTGAAAAGTTGGTTTGAGAATGCTAAAGTTGCCTTCCCTAATTAAAAAGTTGGTTTGAGAATGCTAAAGTTGCCTTGCCTAATTGAAAAGTTGGTTTGAGAATGCTAAAGTTGCCTTGCCTAATTCAAAATTTGATTTGAGAATGCCTTGCCTAATTGAAAAGTTGGTTTGCTAAAGTTACCTTGCCTAATTGAAAAATTGGTTTGAGAATGCAAAAGTTGCCTTGCCTAATTGAAAAGTTGGTTTGAGAATGTCTTGCCTAATTGAAAAGTTGGTTTGAGAGTGCTAAAGTGAGAGTGCCTTGCCTAATTGAAAAGTTGGTTTGAGAATGCTAAAGTTACCTTGCCTAATTGAAATCTTGGTTTGAGAATGCAAACGTTGCCTTCCCTAATTGAAAAGTTGCCTTCCCTAATTGAAAAGTTGCCTTCCCTAATTGAAAAGTTGCCTTCCCTAATTGAAAAGTTGCCTTCCCTAATTGAAAAGTTGCCTTCCCTAATTGAAAAGTTGATTTGCCTAATTGAAAAGTTGATTTGAGAATGCCTTGCCTAATTGAAAAGTTGGTTTGAGAATGCAAAAGGTTGCCTTGCCTAATTGAAAAGTTGGGTTTTAAAATTAGAAGGAATGTCTACGAACAAATCGTTCTGGAGGTTTAACTCGCAAATTCTGAAAGACCCACAAGGGAGTATATATCTAAAAAAACAGATGGACCTATTTTTTGAGACAAACGATACACCAGATATATCTCCCACTTTACTATGGGAATCCTTCAAAGCATTTATTAGAGGAGTCATTATCTCGTATCAAGCTTTTCAAAACAAAAAGAATAAGAATGAACAAAGACAATTAGAAGAACAAAATCAGACAACTAGATATAGATAATGCTAAAGATCCAACTATGGATAAACATAATAAAAATGTAATACTGAAATTTAAGCTAAATAAATTATTGTCAGAGAATGTTATAAGATTATAAGATTATTCCAAATTCCAAACAAGAACATTTCGAATTTGGGGATAAACCTCATAAACTTTTGGCATGCCAACTGAAAAATCGAGAAAAAGACCATGCAATTTTAAAGATTAAATCAGATAGAGGGGAATTATTAACACTACCTAATGATATTAATAAAAGATTTGCTCAATATTACAAGAATTTATACACATCGAAACTAAAATAAATAAACTTTTCCCCAATGTCTAACCATTTGTGATAAATGTCAGTCACAAGAAGCTACCATAGCGCACTCTTTTGTTTTTTGTATAAAAATCCAAAAATTCTGGAACTAAATATTTGAAATCTTCACAAAATTAATTAAAATAAAACTTGTACCAAAAGCAGAATGGATCATTTTTGGAATATCGGAAGGTAACCCCGAATTAAACGTGTTTCAAAAGAACTTACTTAATTACGGGCTAATAATGGGGAAAAAAGCTTATACTCAAATTTTGGAAAATTGCTCCAATACCAACAATAAAAATGTGGATTTCAAACATGTTCGAAACATTACACCTGGAAGAGATGAAACTCCTCCTAGCAGGCAAAGCAGACCACTTCCAAAAGACGAGGTCTGCATTTATGGAACTATTACAAACATAAGGTGCAATAGTAATTTAAAATATAAATGGTACCAGGATCTGGTAACGGGGGGTATAAAATAAAAAAGTAAAAACAGTTGGTATATCCTTTTTTGTGGAGTTTTGTGTTATAATAGAGCAATTGTTTTTCCTTTTTTTTCTTTTCTTTCTAGGGTCTATTTTTTTTCTTTACTTCTCTAACATCTTCCCTAAGGGTCTTTCTTCTCTCAACACTTTCCTCCACCTTCGCGATTCTTGCTCACTTTCCTTACTTCTTTTATTTCTACCTTTTTTTAAAGCTCGAAAAATGAAGTGGTACAACAAATGTAATAATATATATGTGATGTGTATTATTGTAATTTACTGTACTTCTAATAAAAATGAAATATTAAAAAAAAAGAAAAGTAGGGTTTAGAATGCCACCAATATTGGAATTGGTGGAGGGGTGGAATATTGTGTTGGGGGACCAGCCCACCCGTGTGAAGCTGGGACCCAACAGGTCCCACTTAGTCTGGTATATTATATATACATTTGTTTACAAATATCTTATTCCTGTATTTATTTTTTTTGGTAGTAAAAGCCATGATAACATTTGTCTTGTTACTGTTAACTGCACTTTTGAGTGCGTGACAAGAACATCCTCCTCCATTCTCAATTGAATTTGCTCAATTGAATGGCGAATGCCGTTTTATACAGTTAAGAGCAAGGTTTGCATTTTGGGAAGTTGCGCAGGGTCTTCACAGTAAATGGTAGGGCTCTATTGTAGTATTGTGGAGCAGAGGGGTCTAGGACTGCAGGTGCATATTTCCCTGAATTTACTGTGACAGGTAGATAGAGTAATCAAGAATCTTTCATTGGCATTCATGTACCAGGGTGTTGAGCATAGAAAATCCTTGGCTTTCGTCTGCCAGGCATTGAGTATAGAAGTTGGAATGTTAAGTTACAGTTGTACATGTCGGTGAGGCTACATTTAGAGTGTATATAACAGTTTTATAGGTACAAAACAGCGCATCTTTTCCATCACCGAAAATAAATAAGGCCATAGAGGACGAAAATCCTTTGTCCGTCAGGGGATTATGGGGGAGCTGATTAGAGAATTCTCTTGGAATTATATATGAAATAATGTCTTAGATGATGGGGGGGAGATTTTTACCCGAGCTAACCGTTGGAGTGAAAGTTGAAAAGTTACTTTTATAACAACTTAACAGGTTCGCTTCTTAATAAACAGACACCACACAAACTGTTTGGGAGACCAGTTCAAAACTTTACTTATCATCGGCCGATGGAAGGGAGGGAGAACTCCAGTCAAGTGAGCAATTGCAGACACTTCACCATCCTCCTCCACCTCTCTGAACAACAGAATTACATCACATTATATAGTGTTTCTTTGTCACCTTAGCACATTCCACAGACATTAGTCATGGTCAGAGATACAGGAAAAGGTTTCTACAGAATGCATCACATCAAAGAATAGAATAGAATAGAATAGTTTCTTTATTGTCATTGTAACATGAACCATGTACAACAAAATTTAAAAATGTCAGCCAGTCAGTGCACCATTCAAACATTTCTAAAAGCTAACGATGCATACAAGATAAAATATTAAAATTTTGTCACATGGTACACGATATTTTAAAAACATTGGCCATTTGGTTTACGACATTTTATCTTTTTACTTCTCTGGTTCCTCTCTTGTCACCTCCTCCCTCATAAACACAGGACACTTGGTTTACGACATCTTACTTCAAAGAGATCACCCTAGCTCTTTCTATGCTTGTCACGGGAGACAATGTTATAGGATTTATTATTTCACACACCGCAACCTGAGGCAAGCCTAATTTTAGACTAAATATAAGCTGTAAGCTAGCCCAGAAGCCAATTTAATATCTTCTTATATTTTTAACTAAAATTCGGCTTCATCAAAGTCATGTAAAGAAACTACCAACATCATGGAAGTTATCCATTGTGAAGAGAACCTTCAAAAAGGAAGGACATATATTTATAGTGTACTAGATTAAGTGGGATCCGTTGGATACCATTGTCACACGGGAGGCCTGGTCTCCCAATACAATATTCCACCTCTCCACCAATTCCAATATTCCACCACTCACGCATAGCCCCTGATTGCTCAGGAGCGGCTGATGGGTTCCATTGTGACCCTCCTGATCCCCCCCCCCCCCCCCCCCTCCCCTCACCCCCCACCCCCCAACTCCGCCCCTTGCCCTTCCACCTCCCCCACACACTCACTCCATACCCCCCCCCCCCCCCCTCAAACCCCTCCCCCTCCCCATCCACCCTTGTGGCTCTCTCTGGTGGCATAGCCATTCCCTCCCATTGGATTCCATTGTGACGTAGAACATGCAGTTATTACAGCGCAGGTGCAGCTGGCGGGCACGGCAAGTGGAAAAGGGATTTATTAAAGCTTAAAATGTGAATAACTCTTAAAATATAACAACATTTAAACGTTAAAGAGATTTATTCAGTCCTTTCTTTCTTGTTGTCTCTTGCTGTGTTCTGCAGCCAGGGGAGGGGCACAGGTTCAGGTGGGGGTGTCGAGGGCCAGTGGGGGGGGGGGGGGAGGGAACATCCTGCAACCGGGGGAGGGGGACGGCTTCAGGCAGTGGCCAGTGGGGGGGGGGGGGGGGGGGGGTTTCTGGAGGACTAGTATGGGTGGGCCTGAAGAAACTGGTTTCCAGAGGGCTAGTTTGGACATTGTGGGCCAAATGGATCCTTGGGCTAGTCCTGCAGCTGGGGACAGGGAGGCTTCAGGTGGGGGAGGGGGGGGAAGCGCTGCCGTGGCCTACCGCTGGGTGCGGTGTGCACGAGGGGAGGGGGATGGCAGTGTGTGGGCGGGGGTGGTGAGCCCCGCCAGCACCCGGCCCCATCAGGGCCCAGCTCCCTCAACCCCCCACTCTCACTCCTCACTTCCCCAGGACCCAGGATCTCGAGTTTGCAGCAATCAGGCGGGCTCCGCGCGCGCTCCGGGCCGTCTCCGTGCACTGGGCGGCTTCTGGACTCACAGATCACTCACTGACTGCATTGGGCCCACAGTTCACTCACTGACGGCTTCTGGAGCCACAGTTCACTCACGGCTTCCGGGCTTGCTGACTGACTCACGCCCGACTTGTGGCCTCCAGGGCTTTATTCTCCTCGCCGCCAGAAGGAGCGTTACCTTCATGGTGGATGGCAGGTGAGAAGACCAATCTGCTGATCTCACGATTTTTTTAAACCTTCATAACGTTTCTAATATTTCACCGATTGGAACAAATTTGGTGGCTTGGAACAGAGAACGGTGAGTAAGGTGGGAAAAAAATCCTAGCAATATATGGTAGCGTTTTTGTGCAAATGTAATTACAATGCAGTGGTCAAAATGAGAGTTTTAGTAATAGGATAGATAGATAGATAGATAGATAGATAGAAAGAAACATAGAAAATAGGTGCAGGAGTAGGCCATTTGGCCCTTCGAGCCTGCACTGCCATTCAATATGATCATGGCTGATCATCCAACTCAGTATCCCGTACCTGCCTTCTCTCCATACCCCCTGATCCCCTAGGCCACAAGGGCCACATCTAACTCCCTCTTAAATATAGCCAATGAACTGGCCTCAACTACCCTCTGTGGCAGAGAGTTCCAGAGATTCACCACTCTGTGTGAAAAAAGTTTTCCTCATCTCGGTCCTAAAAGATTTCCCCCTTATCCTTAAACTGTGACCCCTTGTTCTGGACTTCCCCAACATCGGGAACAATGTTCCTGCATCTAGCCTGTCCAACCCCTTAAGAATTTTGTAAGTTTCTATAAGATCCCCCCTCAATCTTCTAAATTCTAGCGAGTACAAACCGAGTCTATCCAGTCTTTAATCATATGATAATGTCCTTCCTTTCTATTGCGTTAATCTGCTCTCTAACCAGCAACGCTACCCCACCTCCTTTCCCTTTCTGTCTATCCCTCCCGAATATTGAATATCCCTGGATGTTCAGTTCCCAGCCTTGGTCACCCTGGAGCCATGTCTCCGTGATCCCAACTATATCATAGTCATTAATAGCTATATGCACATTCAACTCATCCACCTTATTACGAATGCTCCTTGCATTGAGACACAAAGCCTTCAGGCTTGTTTTTACAACACTCTTACCCCTTATACTATTATGCTGAAAAGTGGCCCTTTTTGATTTTTGCCCTGGTTTTGTCTGCCTGCCACTTTTACTTTTTACCTTGCCACCTATTGCTTCTACCCTCATTTTACACCCCTCTGTCTCTACGCTCACACATTTAAGAAACCCTTTCCCTTTAACTCCATCCTCCACTATCGCATTTGACACCCCACCCCCCTTATTCAGTTTAAAACCACCCGTGTAGCAGTGGCAAACCTGCCTGCCAGATTGCTGGTCCCACACCTGTTAAGATGCAATCCGTCCCTTTTGTACAGTTCCCCCTTACCCCAAAACAGATCCTAGTGATCTATGAATCTAAATCCCTGCCCCGTGCACCAGTTCCTCAGCCACACGTTCAGGTCCCGTATCTCCCTGTTCACTGCTCTCGCCAGCACGAGGAACTGGAAGCAAACCGGAGATAACAACCCTGGAAGTCCTGCTTTTCAGCATTTTTCCGAGCTCTCTGAAGTCACGCTGCAGAATATTCATCCCCTTCTTTCCAACATCGTTTGTGCCGACATGCACTACCACTTCCGGATGTTCACCTTCGCCCTTGAGGATTTTCTGCACTCTGTCCGTGACATCCTGGATCCTGGCACCAGGAAGGCAGCACACCATCCTTGCATCCCGTCTGTTGCCACAGAAACCCTTGTCCGTACCTCTCACAATGGAGTCTCCCACTACAATGGCTTTGCCTGCCTTAGGCCTTTTTGGTTTTGGCTCAACAGCCCTATTCGCATCGCAAGCCAGTCCGCCGCTCAGTGTAAACACGTCTTCTGTCCCAACAGCTTCTAAGTGGGTGAACCTGTTCACAAGAGGTACACCACCCGGGGACGTTGGCATTCCATGCTTCCCTCCCTTTCTCACTGTCTCCCACCTTCTCTCTTCCAGTACCTTAGGTGTAACAATCGTACTGTAGGACTTGTCGAGGAATGACTCCGTTTCTCGTACGAACCGGAGATCATCCACTTGCTTCTCCAGTTCCCCAACACGGCCCTTCAGGAGCTCTACCTGGATGCACTTCTCGCATTTGTAGCAGCCAGAGACACCAGCGGTGTCCTTGACCTCCCACATACTGCAAGCATCGCACTGAATCAGCTTGCCTGACATCTCCTTCTTTCGTCTCTACCTCTCAAGCGTATTGCGTGGACTCCTCTCCGAAGACTCTCGAGCCAAAGACTCACACTTCCCTCACAAGGCTGCTCACTCACAGCCGCTCGCTAAGAGCCGTCTTGCTTAAATTGACTGATAAATTGCCAATTTACAAACCAAATTCCTCAGTTTTCAACTGTTTTCCCGGCACTGACTCACTTCTCTCCTCCCACTTGGGCTAGAGCCAATCAGTCTGATCTCTTGCTAATCTCCTCCTGCTCCCAAATCTACAGCAGTTTTGAGTCCTACAGCAGTTAGATGGTGATAGATAGATAGACAGTAGATAGATAGTTAGATAGATTCCCTTCCTCCCCACCTCTCCCCCCTCACCCACCCTCCCTCTTCTATTCCCCTCCACCCCCTCTCTCTCTTGCCCCTCTCTCTCTCTGTCTCTGCCTCTCTCTCTGCCTGTGCCCCTTCTCTCTCTGCCCTCACTCTCTACCCCTAACCCCCCTCTCTAGATGCGACTGCAAGTTGGGGGCTATGCATCAGTAGATAATGTGGTTATGGGGTAAAAGGAGCAAATGTATAATATTAATATAATATCAAGGGGGGTAATTAGCGTGTGTGCGGGTGGGAGGGGGGGATAGTTAGTGTGTGTGTGACGCTGCATGCCGCCTCTCCCCCTCAACCGCACGTTGGGGGAACAGACCCAACGGGTCTGCACTTGGTCTAGTAGTTTTATATGTTTCTATAAGATCCATATGTTTCTATAAGATCTATGGAGACTTATCCAGCGAGACATATAAAGATGGGGTGTACAATTTACAATAAGTGCCAACCTACAAATTATTGTAATACAACAATATCAATATTCTCAGTTATTAAATGTAAGCTCAAATAACCAAACATGTATTGGAAGAATGTATTTTATCTGAGCACTTTGTGACCACATCTGGATATGCTTGAGACCAATTTACTGATCTGTTCCAAGATCTGTGTATCAACATTGCGGCCACAATGTCACTTGTACATTAAACCAAATGTTGAACCGATGTACTATAGGTCTATACTAGCATCATACTTAATGAAGATAGACACAAAAGGCTGGAGTAACACAGCCGGTCAGACAGCATCTCTGGAGAAAAGGAATAGGTGAAGTTTCAAGTCTTCTTAAGGGGTTGGACAGGCTAGATGCAGGAAGATTGTTCCCGATGTTGGGGAAGTCCAGGACAAGGGGTCACAGCTTAAGGATAAGGGGGAAATCCTTTAAAACCTAGATGAGAAGAACTTTTTTCACACAGAGAGTGGTGAATTTCTGGAACTCTCTGCCACAGAGGGTAGTTGAGGCCAGTTCATTGGCTATATTTAAGAGGGAGTTAGATGTGGCCCTTGTGGCTAAGGGGATCAGAGGGTATGGAGAGAAGGCAGGCACGGGATACTGAGTTGGATGATCAGCCATGATCATATAGAATGGCGGTGCAGGCTCGAAGGGCCGAATGGCCTACTCCTGCACCTAATTTCTATGTTTCTAAGTCGAGACCCAATCCAGTTGTTAATTCTGGATCTAATCTCACCCCCCTAGTCTGGTTCAGTCAAACGCCGAATACAAACACTGGAATTCCAACTATTTTATTGTATCCAATATCGTGTGACCAATCTTCGGAACCACTCACTCGAGCCCAATACAGCCTCGCGCAAATAGAACAGACTAAAGAGAATCGGCACACCCTAACGAACTACCCATCACTTTATAACCCCCCCCCCGAACTAAGGACGCTACAGTACTTGTGGGTGGCAACTCCTACAAGCCAATTACCGATACCGGCTGCAAAATACATAGAATGACAACCCTTTGGCCCAATCATATACCGATACATAGTTGAGACATAACATCTCCCCAACCAATCACAAGCATGCCTTTAGCATCAGGGCATTGCTATGCCTGCAGAATCCCAGGATCTGTGGAGCGAAGGAAATAGGTAACGTTTCAGGCCGAAACCGTGAAGGAAATAGGCAACGTTTCGGGACGAAACCCAGAAGGGTTTCGGCCCGAAACGTTGCCTATTTCCTTCGCTCCATAGATGCTACTGCACCCGCTCAGTTTCTCCAGCACTTTTGCCTACAATCATAAGGACAGAAACCTTCTGCAGTCCCTTCCCAGGCTCCAGACTCCCTCGAGCCATCTATGTCACATGGATGTGGAAAGTCTGAGTTGAGAAAACACGAGAATGTTACCGAACCTTGATATTTCTGAAGGATGTTCGGTATTTTGGTAGGTTTCTATTGGACCTCACTGTGGTGCCTACACTACTGCACCACCTGAAAAATTATGAACAATGACAGTGGGAAAGGAACATGAGAATGCAAATGACGTCTTCAAGAGAATTCTAGTAATAAGAAATTCTGATACACTTTAATAGTCTGAAGAAGTGTCTCGACCCGAAATGACAACACATTCCTTCTATCCAGAGATGCTGCCTGTCCCGCTGTGTTACTCCAGCATTTTATGTCTACCTACACTATAATACCACTTGTATAATAAAATATCTGTGTTACCTCCAGGTATTGAATAGAGCAGTTGTGAGCCACATTTTGGACAATAGCTGAAATGTTGTGGCATCATGCATGCTAACAAAGTCCTAGAAGACTCAAGTTCAGATAGAAAAGGGACATTAGCAATTATGTTTTGGTTCTCAAAGTACCTCAACACTTGTTGGATAGATGATTTACATTTCCCATTGATCACAGGGACTTGTTGGCGCTCAAATCCACAATTCCCACAATGTTTGCACTCCAATCCACAATTCCCACAATGATGTAGTGGTGCAACATTCACCTTTCCCAATAGGGTGACTGCATTGAACAGCAAGCATCCAAACAGAACATCATAGCAAATGTATAACAAGGGGTTTATACATCATAGCAAATGTATAACCAGAGGCTGATATAAATATTATAACAGTAATGTACAGGCCGTAGAGGATAATTTTCCTCTAATAATGGAGTAGATAATGAAACTGATGCAGTAGAGTTCAATATTAAAGCAAGCATTTGAATACATTTTGAGTAGCCAACTGACTCGGACACAAGTACTTTAGAATATGAAACATTTCTTTCACAGATGTTACCAAGTGTCTGCAAGGCAGGTCTACATCAAAGTGGTGCAGTTGGAGGAACTGTAGCCTCACGGCGCCACAGGCCCAGGCTTGATCCTGCCTAAGGTGCCACCTGCTGCTGTGCTGGGTCTAGTTTGCATGTAGTCCCTGTGAACATGTAGGTTTCCACTAGGTGCTCCAGTAACCTCCCACATCCCGAAGACGTGCAAGTTTTAGGTTAATTGGCCTCTGTAAAATTGGCCCTAATGTGCAGGGAGTGGATGAGAAAGTAGATCAATAAATCATGGTTCAATGGATCAATGACTTCTTTATTGTCATGTACCAGGTACAGTGAAATACATGTTTTGCATACAGCTCAGCAAGATGGTCGGTGTGGACAGTGGGCCGAAGAGCCTGTTTCCATGCTGTATCTCAAAACTAATACTAAAGGAGGCCATAGAGAAGTTACACCTAAAGAACTATAAAGCAGAACAATAGAGGAACGTTGACACAAGAAACTGCAGAAGCCAACGTCTTGAGCAAAATCCAAAGTGCTGACAGGCAACATCTGTGTCGTGAAATGGACAGATGACATTTTGGGATCCTGCTTCATACTGATGGTACTGAGGAACTTAATTCAGAGCATTTGTGCATTGTTAACACAACAACAATAGTTTGTGGCTATATCTATTTGCTCGGAATGGGCAAAGATCTGGAAAACCAGCAAGAGTAAAGTTTACAAAAATCTTTGAAAATTACCAAAAGAATGAATTCAAATATGAATGTTGTCCATGAGTTCATTTGAGTGGTTCCACATGGATGTTTGTGAGAAATGCCTGGGTAACATTCTAGTGTTGGGAGAAAGCCGCTCAAAATAGACAGAGGTGAAGAATGTAGGTTCATACATTGCCTCTTGAACCCACTGTAGAAGATCTCGGATAGATTTTGATGATGCCCATTTTCTCATGGAGATTGTGTCAATTTATGAACATATTTCCTTAACATTTTGGTTTAGAGCTACAGCTCAGCAACAGGCCCTTCGGTCCATCGAGTCTGTACCGACCAGCGATCCGCGCACATTAACACTGTCATACACACACTAGGGACAATTTACATTTATACCAAGCCAATTAATCCATAAACCTGTACGTCCTTGGAGTGTGGGAGGAATCCGAATACTTTGGAGAAAACCCAAACGTACAAACTCCTTACAGACAACACCCCTGGTCGGGATGGAACCCGGGTCTCCGGCACTGTAAGTGCTGTGTAAGGCGCCCAGACAGATCTTACTGTGAAGCATAGATTCACAAGTTTACTGAGCAGCATATTGAGGCCTCACTTCACAACAGGATGCACTCCTGCTTAAAAACGCTGATTCACAGAAGCTCAGCATATGTGCGAGTGTGGAGCAGGAAGTCTGGAAAGGAAATTAGAAGAAAGACAAAAACACAAACAAACAGCAAGACAGACGTTATAAAGGGAGGTTTGTATTACACAGTATGAATTATGTACTGAAACCAACAGGCCGGTCAGAAAAGAGAAAATGGTATATTAGAGAGATTTGTGATATTCAAATCCTAAAATCATTCTATATGCATGAATGTAAGATTTGGAATGTTTTCTGTATCAAATCCGATCTCACTAAAATCTATTTTCTGTATCAAATCTGATCTCACTGCTACATGGACAAGGGAATAGTGAAAAAGATTGTGCAGGGAGGAACTGCGAATGCTTTACTTGTACTGACTGATTTTATTCATTAGTATTATTTGTGTGCACCTCAAAAAGCCTTTGACAAATCAGACACACATCAACAAAGATAGACACAAAATGCTGGAGTAACTCAGCGGGACAGGCAGCAGCTCTGGAGAGAAGGGATGGGTGACGTTTCGGGTGGAGTCCTGGAAATGTTGAAGAGATGTCGATATGGAATATAAGTGAAGAAAGTCATGAAGTGACTTCTGTAGTGAGTTCAGAGATGGATATTGTATCATCATCCTCTGCTGTGTCTCCAAATCACCTCAGTGGCAACATTACATTTATAGAGATCAAAAATAATTTGAAACCCAGTTAAATGGATAATTGGATACATTTATAAATATTGTTGGACTAGTTTCATTTCTTTCATTTCAAAGGAGGAAGAAATGTAACATATGTTAATATTATATGATCGATATAACAGAATTGATCATGTTTGGCGAGTGTGTGGAGAGGGTCAACACCTTCCGGTTTCTCGGCGTCCATATCGCGGCTGACATCTCCTGGACGGACAACACGACGGCGGTCATCAAGAAGGCTCAGCAGCGGCTGCACTTCCTGAGGGTCCTCAGGAAGCACAACCTGGACTCTAACCTGCTGCTGACCTTCTACTGCTCGTCCATCGAGAGCCTGCTGACATACTGCATTACAGCATGGTATGGCAGCTGCACCATGGCAGACAGGGAGAGGCTTCAGAGGGTAACCAGGACAGCGCAGAGGATCATTGGTTGCCCTCTCCCCTCCCTGATGGACATCTACACCTCCCGCTGCCTTAGCAGGGCAAAGAAGATCACCAAAGACAGCTCCCATCCTGCGTTTGGACTGTTCGACCTGCTGCCCTCTGGAAGGCGCTATAGGTGCATCAAATCCAGGACAAACAGACTCAGGAATAGCTGCTTCCCGAGAATTATATCTACCATAAATTCAAATCCACACATGCACTGACTACACCGCCCAACACGGACTTCCATCTGTATATATGTATATATGTATGTAGCGCCGTAGAATTTGTGCCCCTATTCCCCCCCCCCCCCCCCATCTCCCTTCTGTTTTGTTTTTCTGTTTCTTGTTTTTTGTGTAAAATTGTATGTATGCACTGAGTACGAGCAGCTTTCAGTTTCACTGTACATGTATAGTGACAATAAATGGCATATCTATATCTAGTTTGCGTATGTGTGTGTGTGTGTGCACCAGTGTGTGTGTGTGTGTGTGTGTGTGTGTGTATACGCGTGTGTGAATTTGTGTGTGTATATGTGGGTGGGCATCTGTGAATGCAGGGCCGGCCTTAAGAGGTACGGGGCCCAATTGGGAACATTTTTCGTAGAAATATAAATAAATAATTATAAATGAGTCGCGTATCGTGAGTAACATGACAATTCGGGGGAGAGTTCCTTTCACAGCGTGTGGGGAGTCTAGCCAGGGATAAAGTTGCGGGAGCGTTGAGAAGGAGAGGGTCGGGTTCATGCCAGTAACACTCACTCACCACTGCCGCGGCGCTCCGGGCACGGAGCCACCGCATTGTGGCCGGGGAGGGAAGCAGCTCGCGTGGCTACGAGTGGCCTCCATCACCGGACAGCGGAACCGACTGCCATCTCACCGCCTTCTGCCGGCCCGCTCACATCTGGCAGTGTTCTCCGTCTGAACAGTGAGGGGACCAGCTCAAGAGCAAAGATCATAGAGCGGAGTGGGTCAGCGGGTGATGGAGCTTAATCCTGTGTCAGCGCAAACAGGGGATCAATTGAGGTTACACGCCCTGACATATGGAGTAAGCTCCACTGCCCACTGACCTGCTCTTGAGTTGGATGATCCCCGGCCGACCCCCTCCATCTCAACCCTCCTGCCCTCACCGCAACTTTACCCCTGGCCAGACTCCCCACATGCTCTGAAAGGAAGTCCCCCCCTCCCCCCTCGCCAGCAGTAGGTATGTTGCAAAACCCACCTGAATCGTCGCTGAGAATCTGCCCCAGCCCGTGTGCGCGATTTTGGCGCTGTTTAGAGGGGGCGGGAGGTTTAAAACGCGATTTTTACTAGGCAGTTCCAATCGAAGATGTTCAGCCTAGTAAATCATTAACGAAAAATCGCTGAAAGACCCCGTCGCAAAAGGTATTATTAGTTTTATAGGCCTCGAATAATAGTTATAATAGCTTTAAAATCACTCTCTCAACCCGCGACCTCTCGCAGCCCCAGGGTTTTATAAAGCAAACAATTAAAGGTATGTACCTTGTTTTTACATTAAAAGGGACTTCTTAAGACCCCTTTATACAAAGTTTACTATAGCGAGTAGTTCATTTTGGGCTCTTTATATCCCGCAGTATTTTTCTGGGCATTTGAGGGCACAAATCCAGCGTAATGTGAACGTTCTAAACCAGCGCATTCACAGGAACCCACTAGAAAGCTGATTTAAAATGGACTTTAATTTACAGCAATTACACACTAAATTCCTTCCATTTGGCCTATAAATTGATGTAAATTAGATTTAAAAATCATGTTTTATTGTGAATATTATTTGGACACTTAGGCTATTTAAAAATGTTAATCATTTATTAAGAAATGGATAGATGTTTAGATCTAGTAATTGAAGTTTGAAATTAGCTACAAGTGGGAAACTAACTAATTATATGCTTTAATTTCAGGTCATCCAAGTAAGATTATATTATATTTGTTTCAGAATGGTTCAATCTATGATAACTGAAAATTTCATTCAGTTCTCTTAATTTTTAAGAAGGTTACATAGAAACATAGAAACATAGAAATTAGGTGCAGGAGTAGGCCATTCGGCCCTTCGAGCCTGCACCGCCATTCAATATGATCATGGTTGATCATCCAACTCAGTATCCCGTACCTGCCTTCTCTCCATACCCCCTGATCCCCTTAGCCACAAGGGCCACATCTAACTCCCTCTTACATATAGCCAATGAACTGGCCTCGACTCCCCTCTGTGGCATAGATTCCCAGAAATTCACCCCTCTCTGTGTAAAAAAAGTTCTTCTCATCTCGGTTTTTAAAGGATTTCCCCCTTATCCTTAAGCTGTGACCCCTTGTCCTGGACTTCCCTAACATCGGGAACAATCTTCCTGCATCTAGCCTGTCCAACCCCTTAAGAATTTTGTAAGTTTCTATAAGATCCCCTCTCAATCTCCTAAATTCTAGAGAGTATAAACCAAGTCTATCCAGTCTTTCTTCATATGAAAGTCCTGACATCCCAGGAATCAGTCTGGTGAACCGTCTCTGCACTTCCTCTATGGCAATAATGTCCTTCCTCAGATTTGGAGACCAAAACTGTACGCAATACTCCAGGTGTGGTCTCACCAAGACCCTGTACAACTGCAGTAGAACCTCCCTGCTCCTATACTCAAATCCTTTTGCAATGAAAGCTAACATACCATTCGCTTTCTTTACTGCCTGCTGCACCTGCGTGCCTACCTTCAATGACTGGTGTACCATGACACCCAGGTCTCGCTGCATCTCACCCTTTCCCAATCGACCACCATTTAGATAATAGTCTGCTTTCCCGTTTTTGCCACCAAATGGATAACCTCACATTTATCCACATTATACTGCATCTGCCAAACATTTGCCCACTCACCCAGCCTATCCAAGTCTCCTAGCATCCTCCTAGCATCCTCCTCACAGCTAACACTGCCCCCCAGCTTAGTGTCATCCGCAAACTTGGAGATATTGCCTTCAATTCCCTCATCCAGATCATTAATATATATTGTAAATAGCTGGGGTCCCAGCACTGAGCCTTGCGGTACCCCACTAGTCACTGCCTGCCATTGTGAAAAAGGACCCGTTTACTCATATTCTTTGCTTCCTGATTGCCAGCCAGTTTTCTATCCACATCAATACTGAACCCCCAATGCCGTGTGCTTTAAGTTTGTATACTAATCTCTTATGTGGGACCTTGTCGAAAGCCTTCTGGAAGTCCAGATACACCACATCCACTGGTTCTCCCCTATCCACGCTACTAGTTACATCCTCGAAAAATTCTATAAGATTCGTCAGACATGATTTACCTTTCGTAAATCCATGCTGACTTTGTCCAATGATTTCATCACTTTCCAAATGTGCTGCTATCCCATCTTTAATAACTGACTCTAGCAGTTTCCCCACTACCGATGTTAGACTAACTGGTCTGTAATTCCCCATTTTCTCTCTCCCTCCCTTCTTAAAAAGTGGGGTTACGTTTGCTACCCGCCAATCTTCAGGAACTACTCCAGAATCTAAAGAGTTTTGAAAGATTATTACTAATGCATCCACTATTTCTGGAGCTACTTCCTTAAGTACTCTGGGATGCAGCCTATCTGGCCCTGGGGATTTATCGGCCTTTAATCCATTCAATTTACCCAACACCACTTCCCGGCTAACCTGGATTTCACTCAATTCCTCCAACTCCTTTGACCCGCGGTCCCCTGCTATTTCTGGCAAATTATTTATGTCTTCCTTAGTGAAGACGGAACCAAAGTAGTTATTCAATTGGTCCGCCATATCCTTGTTCCCCATGATCAACTCACCTGTTTCTGACTGCAAGGGACCTACATTTGTTTTAACTAATCTCTTTCTTTTCACATACCTATAAAAACTTTTGCAGTCAGTTTTTATGTTCCCTGCCAGTTTTCTTTCATAATCTATTTTCCCTTTCCTAATTAAACCCTTTCGTCCTCCTCTGCTGGTATTTGAATTTCTCCCAGTCCTCCGGTATGCTGCTTTTTCTGGCTAATTTGTACGCGTCATCCTTTGCTTTGATACTATCCCTGACTTCCCTTGTTATCCATGGATGTACTACCTTCCCTGATTTATTCTTTTGCCAAACTGGTATGAACAATTTTTGTAGTTCATCCATGCAGTCTTTAAATGTTTTCCATTGCATATCTACCGTCAACCCTTTTAGAATTAATTGCCAGTCAATCATGGCCAATTCACGTCTCATACCGTCAAAGTTACCTTTCTTTAAGTTCAGAACCATTGTTTCTGAATTAACAATGTCACTCTCCATCCTAATGAAGAACTCAACCATATTATGGTCACTCTTGCCCAAGGGGGCACGTACAACAAGATTGCTAACTAACCCTTCTTCATTACTCAATACCCAGTCTAAAATAGCCTGCACTCCCGTTGGTTCCTCTACATGTTGATTTAGATAACTATCCCGCATAGATTCCAAGAAATCCTCTTCCTCAGCACCCCTGCCAATTTGATTCACCCAATCTATATGTAGATTGAAGTCACCCATTATAACTGTTTTGCTTTTGTCGCACGCATTTTTAATTTCCTGTTTGATACCATCTCCAACTTCACTACTACTGTTAGGTGGCCTGTACACAACACCCACCAGCGTTTTCTGCCCCTTAGTGTTTCGCAGCTCTACCCATACCGATTCCACATCCTCCAAACTAATGTCCTTCCTTTCCATTGCATTAATCCCCTCTCTAATCAGTAACGCTACCCCACCTCCTTTTCCTTTCTGTCTATCCCTCCTGAATATTGAATATCCCTGGATGTTCAGCTCCCAGCCTTGGTCACCCTGGAGCCATGTCTCCGTGATCCCAACTATATCATTGTCTTTAATAGCTATCTGCACATTCAACTCATCCACCTTATTAGGAATGCTCCTTGCATTGAGACACAAAGCCTTCAGGCTTGTTTTTACAACACTCTTACCCCTTATACAATTATGTTGAAAAGTGGCCCTTTTTGATTTTTGCCCTGGTTTTGTCTGCCTGCCACTTTTACTTTTCACCTTGCTACCTATTTCTTCTACCCTCATTTTACACACCCTCGGTCTCTACGCTCACACATTTAAGAAACCCTTTCCCTTTAACTCCATCCTCCACAATCCCATTCAACACTCCACCTCCCTTATTCAGTTTAAAGCCACCCGTGTAGCAGTGGCAAACCTGCCTGCCAGAATGCTGGTCCCAGACCTGTTAAGATGCAATCCGTCCCTTTTGTACAGTTCCCCCTTACCCCAAAACAGATCCCAGTGATCTAAGAATCTAAATCACTGCCCCGTGCACCAGTTCCTCAGCCACACGTTCAGGTCCCGTATCTCCCTGTTCCTGCTCTCGCCAGCACGGGGGACTGGAAGCAAACCGGAGATAACAACCCTGGAGGTCCTGCTTTTCAACATTTTTCCGAGCTCTCTAAAGTCCCGCTGCAGAATATTCATCCCCTTTTTTCCGACATCGTTTGTGCCGACATGCACTACCACTTCCGGATGTTCACCTTCGCCCTTGAGGATTTTCTGCACTCTGTCCGTGACATCCTGGATCCTGGCACCGGGAAGGCAGCACACCATCCTCGCATCCCGTCTGTTGCCGCAGAAACCCCTGTCCGTACCTCTCACGATGGAGTCTCCCACTACAAAGGTCTTGCCTGCCTTAGGCCTTTTTGGTTTTGGCTCAACAGCCCTATTCGCATCGCAAGCCAGTCCTCCGCTCACGTCTTCTGTCCCAACAGCTTCTAAGCGGATGAATCTGTTTACAAGAGGTACACCACCTGGGGACGTTGGCATTCCATACTTCCCTCCCTTTCTCACTGTCTCCCACCTTCTCTCTTCCAGTACCTTAGGTGTAACAATCGTACTGTAGGACTTGTCGAGGAACAACTCCGTTTCTCGGACGAACCGGAGATCATCCACGTGCTTCTCCAGTTCCCCAACACGGCCCTTCAGGAGCTGTACCTGGATGCACTTCTCGCATTTGTAGCAGCCAGAGGCACCAGCGGTGTCCTTGACCTCCCACATACTGCAAGCATCGCACTGAATCAGCTTGCCTGACATCTCCTTCTTTGGTCTCTACCTCTCAAGCGTATTGCGTGGTCTCCTCTCCTCAGCCTCCTCGCCAAACACTCTCGAGCCAAAGACTCACACTTTTCTCACAGGGCACTTCACTCACTAGACCGCTCACTCACTGCCGCTCGCTAAGAGCTGTCCTGCTTAAATTGACTGATAAATTGCCTGATTTACCAATTTACAAAGCAAATTCCTCAGTTTTCAACTGTTTTCACCCCTCTGACTCACTTCTCTCCTCCCGCTTGGGCTAGAGCCAATCAGTCATTGCTAATCTGCTGCTGCTGTTGTTCCTCCCAAATCTACAGCAGTTCTCAGCAGGTTATGGGCTTTTGACTGTCCATGATCACAGCTTTTTTGTTATGTCCATAGAAAATCAATAGGGAACAAGATGCTAATTTCCGAGTATGAAAATGGCCATAACCTTTTTATTACTTGAGATATGAAAGTGAATTAGGTGTCAAATTAAACTTCTTTTTATGCTTTATCTGATGACTTGATTTTTTAAATCTCAAAATTTTGTAACATTGCTACCAGCAGCGCTGACCTTTCACAACCGCTTCCCATCAGCTGCCAGCAATGAGGGATAGACTTGACTATATCTCAGTACAGCAACATCGTTCTTGATGTTGCTGTACTGAGGGATAACAAAGTCTGTCTTTCTTTGCTAATAACCTAACCTTCGGCCTCCAAGATGCAGGTACATTTTCCAGCAATGTTACAAAATTTTGAGATTTCAAAAATCAAGTCTGCAATTTATCCCATCAGATAAAGCATAAAAAGAAGTTTAATTTGACACCTAATTCACTTTCATATCACATACATTCAATGTGATCATGGCTGATCATCCCCAAACAGACCCCGTTCCTGCCTTCTCCCCATATCCCCTGACTCTATTTTTAAGAGCCCTATCTAGCTCTCTCTTGAAAGCTTCCAGAGAACCTGCCTCCACCGCCCTCTGAGGCAGAGCATTCTACAGACTCACCACTCTCTGAGAAAAAGTGTTTCTTTGTCTCCGTCCTAAATGGCTTACACCTTATTCTTAAACTGTGGCCCCTGGTTCTGGACTCACCCAACATCAGGAACATGTTTCCTGCCTCTAGCGTGTCCAAGCCCTTAACAATCTTATATTTTTCAATGAGATCCCCTCTCATCGTTCTAAACTCCAGAGTGTACAAGCCCAGCTGTTCCATTCTCTCAGCATATGACAGCCCCGCCATCCCGGAATTAACCTTGTAAACCTACGCTGCACTCCCTCAATAGCAAGAATGTCCTTCCTCAAATTAGGGGACCAAAACTGCACACAATACTCCAGGTGCGGTCTCACTAGAACTCTGTACAACTGCAGAAGGACCTCTTTGCTCCTATATTCGATTCCTCTTGTTATAAAGGCCAACATGCCATTTCTTAGCGCTAATGGCAGGTACTTGGGAAACGTGGTAACTCGTGAAGATTTTTCAACATGTTGAAAAATGCCCATGAGTAAAATATACTCAGGATGTTAAGATTTGACACGTAGTCATGCCGTAGTAGCTCGTGAGTTTGCTGTAGTTGGACATGGTGTCTTATATCACTATTGTATGTTCATGATGGAAATAAGAATACTCTGTATATTCATTACCTTTGAATTGTAGTTTTATGTAATCCTCCCATAATTTCTGAGTTCCATTTCACAATATCTATCAGACATACAGAAAGTTGCAAGGTAATATCTTGCCCAAACTCCTATCTTTCTATCTCAATAAATATCACAAAATATGCCATTGTTTCAGCCACATTATTACAAAATACAGAATGTGGGTTATTTGTTATCAGTCACCCCCATCCCAGAAACAACAATACTTAAAGAAGAACATTTGTTTTACTAATTTACGAGCATGTACCATACAGAGCCCGTTGATCCATGTCCAACAAGCTATTGTGATAATTACATAAAGGGTATTATTGTATAAGAAACTTGGTGTGGAATGATAATCCATCTCAGTACTCATTTAGGCAAGTCCCACACTATAGATACTTTCCCCCCCCCACCCCCAATCCCCCTCGCCCGATCTTCATTTGACCGATCTTTTACTCAGCTGTTGTAATGTTTCCTTCCTATTAAAATCTCCGTGTAACATCTCTGTCCCTATCTTCCAATTCCCACTTTGAAATAAAATACAACTTACGACAAACATTTCGCAGCAGGATCGCTATATAAATGTTTCGACCTGAAACGTTGCTTATTTCCTTCGCTCCATATGGGGGGGGGGATTCAGATAGACTGCACAATGGCAGGGGGGGGGGGGGGCCCCAGTGTGAGAGTGTCACCACCTGCGTACAACGTTCCCACATCCC
>NC_073400.1:4348865-4366365 GCF_028641065.1 Leucoraja erinaceus
AGAAAGTAGGTGCGAGAGCAGACCACCAGGTCCATCGAGCCCGCACCGCCATTCGCTCATGGCTGAACACTAAACAGACACACTTACCCACAAACAGTAGACACAAGACACAGAACACAAGACACTACCCTCCCCTTTATACCGCTATCACCCCTCTCCACCCCAAGAACCTCGTGATCTCCTGGGGGAGGCAAAAAACCGGATAAAAACCCAGGTCCAATTCGGGAAAAAAATCCGGGAAATTCCTCTCCGACCCCAATCTAGGCGATCGACACTTGTCCAGGAGATCACTCAGGTCTTACTATACTAACCATACCTAGGTCCATATCCCTGCCCTCTCCCCGTAGCCCCTTATCCCTTGGCAGCTAAAAAAACCATCTATTTTAGTCTTAAATATATTTAAAGTTTCTGCTTCCACTGCTCCCTGGGGCAGTGAATTCCATAAATTAACCACCCTCTGGGTGAAGAAGTTCTTCCTCATCTCAGTTTTAAAAGAGCCCCCCTTATTCTGCAACTATGTCCCCTAGTTCTAGTTTCCCCGATCATTGGGAACATCCTCGGTGCATCCACCCGATCAAGGCCCCTCACGATCTTATATGTTTCAATGAGATCGCCTCTCATTCTTCTAAACTCCAAAGAGTAGAGTTCCAGCCTACTTAACCTTTCCTCATATGTCAATCCCCTCATTGCAGGAATTAATCTTGTAAACCTTCGCTGCACTGCCTCCAGGGCTAGTACATCCTTTCTTAAATATGGACCCCAGAACTGTACACAGTATTCCAAATGTGGTCTCACTAATACTGTGTACAGCTGCAGCAAGACCTCCGTGTTTTTATACTCAATCCCCCTAGCAATAAAGGCCAGAACTCCATTGGCCTTCCTGATTGCTTGCTGCACCTGCATACTAACTTTCAGTGATTCATGTACTAATACCCCTAGATCCCTTTGCGTTGCATTACAACGCAGCTCCTCCTCATTTAGAAAATAACTTGCCCTATCATTTTTTTTCCCAAAGTGAATGACTTCACATTTATTAGTATTAAATTTCATCTGCCAAGTTGTTGCCCACTCACCTAGCTTATCTATATCCTTTTGCAGACTCTTCCTATCCTCCTCATCCCCTACTTTTCCTCCCATTTTTGTATCGTCCGCAAATTTTGATATATTACACTTGGTTCCCTCCTCCAAATCATTTATATAAATTGTGAACAACTGGGGTCCCAGCACCGACCCTTGCGGAACCCCGCTAGTTACCGGTTGCCATCCCGAGTATGAACCATTTATCCCCACTCTCTGCTTCCTATTTGTTAGCCAATCCTCTACCCATGCTAATATATTACCCCCAATCCCATAATTTTTTATTTTTAGCAATAGTCTCTTATGTGGCACCTTGTCAAAAGCCTTTTGGAAGTCCAAGTATACCACATCCACCGGTTCCCCTTTATCCACCCGGGTTGTTACTTCCTCAAAGAATTCGAGCAGATTCGTTAAACAGGACTTCCCCTTCACAAAACCATGTTGGTTCTGTCCGATGAAGTCATGTTTATCCAAGTGCCCCGTTAGTGTTTCTTTAATAATTGTCTCTAACATTTTACCCACCACCGATGTTAGACTAACCGGTCTATAGTTACCCTATCCATTGTTCTATCTACAAAGGAAGTGATTGATGAGGCAGAGGAGAACAAGCTCTACTCAATGTGTCTCACTTGTTATCTCTTTTGGAACTGTTTGATGATACAGAACAAAATGTGCTTTAGCCTGTATATAGCACATGCCACAGATGATCAATGTAGAGCTTGGTGTATTCTGTGTTTAATCTGTGCTGCAACAATCCTGGGATCAATTGTGCTGGGATCATTTGATAGAATGAATAAATATCAAGCTAAATTCAATGGGTAGTAAGGAATTGCAGATTTTGGTTTAAACCGAAGATAGATGCAAAAAGCTGAAGACATGTTTACATCTCAGGAGAAAAGGAATAGGTGACGTTTTGGCTCGAGACGTCACCTTTTCTCCAGCTTTTTGTGTCCATCTTCAATCTCTCCTATATCTGACCTGGTTTGATAGAGTAATGTAAAATAAACTACTCTGTTTGTAAATTGTGATATCTTACTTTGACAGGTTAAAAAATCCCATGTAAGAATAATCACAAACAAAACAAGTCATTCGAAGAAGTAACAGACAAATAGAAGTGGGAAATGCAGTAGATGTGTATGTCTGATTTACCTAAAGCTTTTGAGGCAGTACACAAATAATGCTAATGCGTAAAATCAGTCAGGCCAAGTAATTGAATGGGTAGCTTGTTAAATGTAGCACAGAAAGCAGAGAGAAAGTTGGTCATAGTCATAGAGTGATACAGTGTGGAAACAGGCCCTTCGTCCAATTCGCCCACACCAGCCAACAATGTACCAGCTACACTAGTCCCACCTTCCCGCGCTTGGTCCATATCTCTCCAAACCCATCCTATCCATGCACCTGTCTAACTGTTTCTTAAATGTTGGAATAGTCCCTGCCTCCTCTGGCAGCTTGTTCCATCACCCACCACCCTTTGTGTGAAAAGGTGTAAGGAATAGGGAGAAGAGGAATAAATGGAGTTTTGGGTCGAGATACTTTTTCAGACACTAGGGTATATTGTTCAAGGGCCATGAGCAAAAGAGTGTGAAGTTATGCTGAACTTGCAACAAAACATTAAAGGAACAATGTTGGAGTATTCTGTACAGTTCAGGTTCCCGTATTAAAAAAACAACATGGAGGCACTGAAGAAGGTGAAAAAATAATTACCCGGCTTTACCAAACACCCGATGTTATCTCAGTAAAGGTTGAAAAGAGTCTTTAGTTCATGTGATGGGAGCAGAATTAGGCCAATCGGCCCATCAAGTCTACCCCACCATTCAATCATGGCTGATCTATCTCTCCCCCTCAACCCCATTCTTCTGCCTTCTCCCCATTACCACTGACACCCATACCAATGAAGAATCTATCTATCTCTGACTTAAAAATATCCATGACTTGACCTTCACAGCCTTCCGTGGCAATGAATTCCACAGATTCACTACCCTATGGCTAAAGAAATTCCTCCTTATATCCTTCCTAAAGGAACATGGCTCTTAAAAATAGCGGTCAAGGGATATGGGGAGAAGGCAGGAACGGGGTACTGATTGGGATGATCAGCCATAGAAGCCATAGCCACACATTGAATGGCGGTGCTGGCTTGAAGGGCCGAATGGCCTACTCCTGCACCTATTGTCTATTGTCTATAACATATTTTTATTCTAAGGCTATGACCTCTAGTCCTAGACTCTCCCAGTAGTGGAAACATCCTCTCCACATCCATTCTATCCATGCCTTTCACTTTACCCATAAACCAGGTTGACTAATAACCCAATTATGGTCTTCAGAATTATGAAAGCTCTTCACATAGACACAGATCAGAAGGTACCAATATGAGCCAGTTATCATGACATTAGTTGAATAAGGTGGGAAGAGGTTTCAGTGGTACCAGCATGGGCTGGTTGGGGAAAATAAGTATTACCGTGCAGTGTGCACTTCCCACTGTATCTGACACAAAGAACGGGTGTTGGTCATTAACCAACTGGTGGCCTTCATGTTCTGGTACTGGTTGACCACCTTGGTCCCACCGGCCACCTTTGCTGGGATCATCCAGAGGTAGTTGGTGGGTCTCTGCAGCGGTCCTGAGTCTATCGATCAAGGAGGGCAGTCAGTCGCTGGTGTGCATTCACACCCAGGTGGCGGCTCTCCGCCTCAGGACCATGCAGAGATACCTATACGCTGGACATCCTCCCAGGTGGTATATGCAGGGGAGGCACGTTTTCCAACAATGCCGCTGTCTTCATGTAGGTACACGGATACCAGTGGTGGGTGTCAGCCGTGCTGTCCAGCAGAGGATGCCCATCTTTTACCAGGACCTGCTGAGAGTCTTGGTTGCCTTCGACCGGACCCCCCTCCAGCGACGGAGGGTGACAGCCCAGTCAAGAGAGCGGCAGGCTCTTGTCCCACCCCACCGGGTGTCGGGGAGGCTCGAACGTGTGGAGTACTCGCGGCTGAGCGGAGGTTTCCTCAGCCGGAAGCACTCATCCGACCCAGGCGCCGGAATCCTTCTCTGGAGCTGGTCCCACTCAACTTGAGCCGCCTTTCCTCGACACCCTTTCATCTCCTTTCGAGATGCAGGGAGGCGTGTCCTGTACGGGCTCCTCCTCCACACCCTGCACTTCATTGCCCTGGTCCACCGTAACGGACACCAAGTGGCGGTCGATGTTGCCTTTTGGTCGCGAGAGGGCCCCCAGTCTGCCCCTCTATATCGGGGACCTGGGGTGGAGGGATTGCATCGAGGAGTCCCATGTAATCTGTTTCTCTCGCAGTACACAGACTCGCCAGCCGCCTGCCACTTTTGCGGACTGGAAGAGTCTGTGTACCACGTGTACATGGAGTGCGTGAGGCTGCAACCCCTGGTCCACTATCTAATGGGGCTGCTCCTTGCCTTCTGGCTGCACTTCACACCCACCATCCTCATCTTTGGACACCCTGTGCGTAGGGGGGAGGGTAGGGCTGACGATGTCCTGGTTGGGTTGCCCCTAGGCCTGGCCAAGCTGGCCATCCGCGAGTCACGGCACCAGGCAGGATAGGGCTCTGCCCGAGCCGGCTGCCCACCTGCCCCTTTCCTGGGGTTACATCCACTAGAGAGGGACTACGCCCCGTCCACAGGCACCCTGGGGGATTTCTGGGACCGCTGGGCACCGCGTGGGGGGGAATGCATCCTCTATAAGGATGGTGATAAAGTTATATTATAGTTTATTTAGTATATTTTGCTTGACTTGTATTATGGTGGTGGGATTTGTTTTGATTTATTTCATACTGTAAATATTATTGTAAATAATTGATTAAATTTTTTTTAGGTTTAAAAAAAAAGAACATATAACAACACAGCACAGAACAGGCCCTTCAGCCCACAATACCTGTGCTGAAAATGTCAAGACCAACTCTTATCTATCAAGTTAACGTAATCTCCTCTGCCTGCGTATGGTCTACATCCTCCATTCCCTGCATATCTATATGCATGTCTATGTCTCAGAGGCCACTCTCGTGCCTGTTACTACCACCACTTAACTGTCTCCACTCCTTCTCTCTCCCCCCCCTGATGCCGCTCCTCAAGCTCCTTCCCATCAGCTACCCTACCCCTGGCAGTCAGCTCTCCCCCCCTGACCCCCCCCCCCCCCCATCCTCAGTCAGCCACCAATGACGTGGGGGGGGGGGGGGGGGGGGGGAGGGGGTGGACGGTAGTTGTTCAATTTGCATTGAGCCTCCTCCACTGCCAGAGCAAATTGGAGGAACACCTCATATTTCACTTTGGCAGCTTACACCCCAGCGGGATGAATATTGATTTCTCTAACTGCAAGTAACCTTTGATTTCCCTCTCTCTCCATCCCTCCCCCCTTCCCAGTTCTCTGACGAGTCTGACTGTCCTTGTTTACGTTTTATCTCTGTTTTCTTTGTTGTTACCTTCTCCTAGCGAACAATGATCTATTCTACATTTGTCTTGATCTCTATATCTCATTAGCGAGAGTGCCGTTCTAACCCAGCTACCTAACTATCAGACCATGGACTTTAGCAGACTACAATGCTATCTCTTGCACTAAATGGCTTTCCTTGTCTCGTTTTAATACCTTACATTTCCTTATCTCTATATCTCCCTCTCAACCAAAGATCTTATAGTGAAGCAAGATGGATTACTCTCACGCAAACGTGAGGTACGCTCATGGGCGGATTCATGGGTGATTATAGGACACATTTTAGCAACCTGACTCCGCCATCTTGTTCCGCTTTCTTGCTCCCGCCTTCTTGCTTCCGGCCAAAGATTGGATCCGCAGCGGGGAGAGAGAGAGGAGAAGGAGTGCGGGGCCCGGGGCAGCGGGGAGGAGAGAGAGTGCGGGGCCCGGGGCAGCGGGGAGAGAGAGTGCCCCAAGACAATGTTTCTTATTTACAATGTTTCTTATTTAATGTCCCTTGTCTAGTCTGAAATAAAGTTCATTATTGGATTAGAAGAAATATAATTGTGTGTGTTATATACATTTATATAATTTTCATGTATGTGTGTTTATAAACATTTTATTCCTTAACAAGAATCAACAGAATTATGAACTAACAGAATTATGAATCTAACCCTATAATCACGCACAAAAAGTCCCCCCCTGTCAATCACCCTGCGAGTCGGGTCGGTTCCGGTTACTACAAAATCAACTCAAACACTGCTTGTGAGCCATTTAAAAAGAAATTATTTAAAAAACATTAAAAAAAGACAATTACCAGAATCAAATTTTATTCTTGACAAGAAGTTTGAACTGACAGATTTATGAATCTAACCCACACAAACTGTTGCCCCGCAACATTGATTACAGTGCGAGTCGGGTCGGGTTAGGTAGGCTCAGGTTGCTAAAATGGGCGTGGAAAAATGCCCATGATCCCCTCCATAGCGTACTACATGTCAGTCCATTGCATTTAGCAGGAGTAGCCTATCTTGCTTTGCTATAAGATCTTTGCTCTCAACGTATTCAGACTGAAGAAAAACATCACTCATTCTTTCTATCCACAAAAGGAGATTTTAAATGAGGAGACGCCTGATGGCTACATCTCAAACTGTCCCCCTGTCAACACTTCCGTCCATGAGTAAAGCCAGAGAACAAAATCGTTGCAATGATTTAGTTTAGTTTAATATTGTCACATGTACAGTGAAAAGCTTTTGTTGCATGATCAGGTCAGTAGCAAGACAATACATGATTACAATCGAGCCACTTACAGTGTATGGATACACGATAAGAAAATAACATTTGGTACAAGGTAAAGCCAGCTAAGAACTGCTCTCTGGTTGTAATAGGATGATTCAGTTGCCTGGGAAGAAACTGTCCCTGAATCTTGTGGTGTGTGAGACTTGGAGCCAAGAGCAAAAGCTAAGCTGACTGGTAAGAGCACAAAATCCCTGCCATATCTTTGGATCCTAGTTAGTTAGCAGCTGGGGGTTTTCTCCTATTTTGTCTTATTTGGTTAGTTCCTTGTAGTATACATAGAAACATAGAAAATAGGTGCAGGAGTAGGCCATTCGGCCCTTCGAGCCTGCACCGCCATTCAATATGATCATGCTGATCATCCAACTCAGTATCCTGTTCCTGCCTTCTCTCCATACCCCTTGATCCCTTTAGCCACAAGGGCCACATCTAACTCCCTCTTAAATATAGCCAATGAACTGGCCTCAACTACCTTCTGCGGCAGAGAATTCCAGAGATTCACCACTCTCTGTGTGAAAAAAGTTTTCCTCATCTCGGTCCTAAAAGATTTCCCCCTTATCCTTAAACTATGACCCCTTGTTCTGGACTTCCCCAACTATAATAATTGTATTCAAAAGATCAATAACTTGCTGATATATGTATTTCCTACATTGAGAGCTCTAAGTAAGCTGAGCCATTGCTGAATAATTAATTCGCTAGGAAATTTTTCATGATGCATTTTTCAGACTATCTTCAGGGCAATGGGTTGAAACTCAGTATTTACATATCTTATGGTCCAAGTCCTAATAAATTGCAGTTTGTGTTGATGTTTCATGATTAATAAATCTAGAATATAATGCTAATTCAATGCTCCAAATATACCAAAACAAATCTCATATTGGAAAACTGACGTGATTCTAAATCGAAATATGCCACGACCCGAGCATTATATCACTTCAGCATCTCATTCAGTCTGACATTTCACTGCAACAACAATGACAATTACTTATTTGTACAGCACCTCTAACGTAGCAAAATATCCCTCAGGAGCCTCATCAAACACACTTTGACAATGAATTTCATGAAGGAGAAAATAGAGCAGGTGAGTAAACTTTGGGCAAAAGAGAAAAATAAAGATCAAAGGCAAATAAGGTGGATTTTATTGCGGGTAAGCACAGTGGCACAGTGGTGGTGTTGCAGCCTTACAGCTCCAGAGACCCGGGTTCAATCCTGACTACGGGTTCTGTTCGTTTGAAGTTTGTACTTTCTCCCTGTGACCGCATAGGTTTTCTTCGGGTGCTCCGGTTTCCTCCCACTCTCCAAAGATGTACAGCTTGTAGGTTAGTGTGTAGGAAGGAACTGCAGATGCTGGTTTAAATCAAAGGTAGACACAAAATGCTGGAGTAACTCAGCGGGACAAGCGGCATCTCTGGAGAGAAGGAATGGGCGACGTTTCGGGCTGAGGCCCTTTTTCGACTCAAAACGTCACCCATTCCTTCTCTCCAGAGATGCTGCTTGTCCCGCTGAGTTACACCAGCATTTTGTGTCTACCCCAGGTTGTTGGCTAATTGATGAGAAAAATTGTAAATTGACCGAAGTATTAGGACAGTGCTCGTCTACGGATTGGTCACTGGTCAGTGCAGAATAAGGGGTTGGCCATTTAGAACGGAGATGAGACAAACTTTTTTTATCCAGAGGGTTGAGAATCAGTGGAATTCTTGGCTTCAGAAGATAGTGGAGGCCAATTCTCTGGATGCTTTCAAGAGAGAGTTAGATAGAGTTCTTAAGGATAGCGGAGTCTGGGGATATGGTGAGAAGGCAGGAACGGCCTACCTAATGTGCATGATACGCCATGATCACAGTGAATGGTGGTACTGGCTCGAAGGGCCGAATGGCCTACTCCTGCATCTATTGTCTATTGACTATTGACTTGAAGGGTCGAAGGGCCTGTTTCTGTGCTGTAATCTGTAAAGTCTAAGGTCTATGGTAAAGTCTAATGCAGTAACTTAATGCCTGAGCTCAATGACAATTCATCACCAATGATGGTGAGATTAAAATCAGGAATCCTGAGTTGGGGGAGTGCAAAGTTTAGAGAGATTTAAAATCAAGGCATTGTTTAACTATGAGTCAATGTTTGTCTGCAAGTAAATTGATGATGCTTAAACAAGAGGCTTCATGTTAGGCAGCAAAGCTAACAATAACCTCACGGCTTGATTGTATTTACGTATAGTTTTATCTGATATGATCGGATAGCATTCAAAACAAAGCTTTTCACTTTATCTTGGCACATGTGACATTAATAAACCTAGACCTAAACCTAATGTTTCCGGAGTAAATGATGTGGAATATGGTATGGAAATGTTTAAGAAGGAACTGCAGATGCTGGAAAATCGAAGGTAGACAAAATTGCTGGAGAAACTCAGCGGGTGCGGCAGCATCTATGGAGCGAAGGAAATAGGCAACGTTTCGGGCCGAAACCCTTCTTCAGACCTGGAATAGTCAAGCCTCGAGGCAGCAAAGGTTGAAGTTTTCTGTAACAGATGACTAGGAGCAATGTAATTTGAATGAAGCGGGGATGATTAGTTGGAAGAAATTTTGAATCAAGCGTTTGATAATTTAGTGACAATGAAGGGATCGTGGAGTTGGTAGTGTGGGAGAGGTGGGTGAAAACAAATGCTGATACTGTGGAAAACATACAAGGAATGGCTCAAGTATAGATCCTTGGAGGACACCAGAGATAACAGCATGGCTATAGGGAGAGAAGATCTCGCAGATGTTACAATGGAGGGAGTGTTACTCAGTCATCAATATTACAAACCTCAACATATTTCAAAGCACATCGCACATCATAAACTTTGATTCATTGTCAGACAGTTGTCAAACTCTCAGGGCCTTTTGTCCTCTGTTGCTGGAATCTCCTCCAATCTGAAAACCCAGAATCTGTGCAATCCTCCAATTCTGACCTTTTAACCCTCCCAATTCACGTTGCTTTAACATTAATACCTTGTCTCATCCATGTGTTACTTGTGATGCTGATTCAAGCAAGATTTTCTTGTACTTGAATTTCTACGAGGATTTTTTTTTTTTACATAAACATGTATTTGTGATAGTAATATAGAGCATATTAGCCAGAGAGATGTATCGCAAATGATTATAGTACAACTACACATTGTTTTAGATATACATTAGAAGCCAGAAACCTGCACTTTGCTTTTCCATTACTTGGGAAATGTCTAATTTCCAAATAGAAACGTAGAAACATAGAGAATAGGTGCAGGAGGAGGCTATTTGTCCCTTCGAGCCAGCAACGCCATTCATTGTGATCATGGCTGATCGTCCACAATCAATAACCCGTGCCTGCCTTCTCCCCATATCCCTGGACTCCACTAGCCCCTTGAGCTTTATCGAACTCTCTCTTAAATCCATCCAGTACTTGGCCTCCACTGCCCTCTGTGGCAGGAATTCCATAAATTCACAACTCTCTGGGTGAAAAAGTTTTTTCTCACCTCGGTCTTAAATGGCTTCCCCTTTATTCTAAGACTGTGGCCCCAGGTTCTGGACTCGCCCAACATTGGGATCATTTTTCCTGCATCTAGCTTGTCATAGAAACATAGAAATGTCCAGATTCCATAGATCACAAGGGACATACCATTTTTTTTGTTAAAGAACTGCAGCAGGTCATTCTAATTTGCTCTTTGTTTTTTACTAAATATTCCCTCACACCTTCCTCTGTGGAAATTTCATTTGCCTAATAAGCACAGGCGATTGTAAAGTACTTAATTACAGCATGCGTGGGCATTGTTTCAGCCCTCAATTAACCCTTGTAGATTGTTGTTACAGTAAATGTACTTAGACGCGTAATCAAATTACATTAATTAGCACCAATCTATTTTCCATTTAACATGTACTAAAATTGGATTATGATGGAATTCTTCATAGATGGGGCCAAAAGTGTTTGGAGCTGTTGCTCTAAAATGAGAGGGTGTTTGAATGTTGAAAAGATATTCACATGGATAAGAAACTGCACTTTGCTGACAGAGCCCGTGGGCGCTTCAGCTAAGGAGCCTGTATTAATTAAATTTGCATCAGCTGTGGCTCTGTGGGTCACACTGGCTCGGTGGGTCTGTTGCTTCAAGGCCCAAAGCTGTGTTTATGTCCCATCTCGGAGACCTGACGCTCCCAGGGCAGAGGTACACATGCCTGCCGCATATGTATGCTGGGTTAAACTGGATCCCTGTCTGTCCTCTCAGAACTACACAAAAGAGCCCAAACATCTATGTTGACCAATCCAACATTAACCTCTCAGGCACCATTTAAAATAATACACCGATCACGCATGTCACATTGCTGTTTGTGGGTTCCCGCCCCCACTGTGTTTCATAAGTGATAGGAGCAGAATTAGCCCTATCGTCTACTCCGCCATTCAATCATGGCCGATCTATCTCTCCCTCCATAACCCATTCTCTTGCCTTCTCCCCATAACCCCTGACATCCGTACGAATCAAGAATCTTTCTATCCCTGTCTTCAAAATATCCATTGGCTTGGACTCCACAGCCTTTGTGGCAATTAATTCCACAGATTCGCCACCTTCCGACTAAAGAAAATCCTCCTCATCTCCTTTCTAAAGGAACGTCCTTTAATTTTGAGGCCGTGCCCTCCGATCCTAGACTCTCCCACTAGTGGAAACATCCTCTCCAAATCCACTCTATCCATGCCTTTCACTAAGTTTCAATGAGGTCCTTCCAATATAATAACAGAAACCCTTCAAAAATACTTCAATACTTAAAAAGTTCATGAAATGTCCTAAAGTATTAAACAATGAGTTGTTAATGTTTTTTTTTCCCCTTTTCATGTATCTATCTATGCAGTGTAAATGGAAGATAGACGCAAAAAGCTGGAGTAACTCAGTGGGACAGGTAGTACCTCTGGAGAGATGGAATATATGACATTTCAGGTCGAGACCCTTCAGGCATCTTCAGACATTTATTCTTCACCGCAATTCCCCAATCCTTCGACCCGAAACATCACCCATGTATATTGTATGCAATATTATTTATTGGTCGGCAATATTATTTTAGGTCGGCACGGGTGGCGCAGCGGTAGAGTTGCTGCCTTGCAGCGTTTGCAGCGCCGGAGGCCCGGGTTCGATCCCGAATAATGCTGCTGTCTGTGTGCAGTTTGTACGTTCTCCCCGTGACCTGCGTGGGTTTTCGACGAGATCTTCGGTTTCCTCCCACTCTCCAAAGACGTGCAGGTATGTAGGTGAATTGGCTTGGCAAATGTAAAAAAAATTGTCGCTAGTGAGTGTAGGATAGTGTTAATATGCGGGGATCGCTGGTCGGCGCGGACCCGGTGGGCTGTATCTCTAAAAACTAAACAAAAATTGGTCACGTTTCATGGAAAGTAAAGCAATTGCAAATCAAGAGAGAAACATTATGGGAATACCTTTAACTGAAACTGGAATCTTAGAACTAGATTACCTGCTGAAGCAAAATTATAATTAACAAGTGCAAATTGCCGGTTTAATAACAAGTGCAAATTGCCGGTTTAATTAAATTAAATTAAAGCAAGCGTGGCAGGACAGGTGATGTGTTGGAACAGACGTGATGCAGCCACTGATTTCAATGGTGATCACTTATGCAGTAAATGTCTACAGTTCAAGGCACCAGCACCGAGGTGATGAATAGGGGTCTGACATTCTGACATTGCAATACATCAGGAAGAGGGGGAGTTCCGGATACAAGGTTTCAAGAAGCAATCGCATTCTGAATGGAGAATCATTCAGTCAACTTGATTAGTACAGGTGTCAGGAAGTATGGGGAAAAGGCAGGAGAATGGGGTTAGGAGGGAGAGATAGATCTGCCATGATTGAATGGCAGAGTAGACTTGATAGGCCAAATGGCCTAATTCTGCTCCTATCACTTATGACATTTAGTTTAGTTTACAGATTAAAGACTTTGTCTTTTTGCACAAAGTCTGCGAGCATCGCCACTTTTCATTTCAATGCACATCTCGTATGTGAATGTGACGAATAAACTTGACTTGACTTGAGATACATCGTGGAAACAGGCCCTTCGGCCCACTGGGTCCGTGCCGACCAGCTATCCCCGCACATGAACAGTATCCTACACACACTAGGGACAATTTTTTTTTACCGTTACCAAGCCAATTTACCTACATACCTGTACGTCTTTGGAGTGTGGGAGGAAACCGCAAATCTCGGAGAAAACCCACGTGGTCATAGAGAGAACGTACAAACTCTGTACAGACAATACCCGTAGTCGGGATTGAATCCCGGGTGTTCGGCGCTGCAAGCGCTGTAAGGCAACAACCCTACCGTTGCGGCAACGTGAGGGACTGAGGGGTGACAATGACTGAAGCAGATATAGGGATCCAGCAAGTTGCACCAGAGAAACCTTCATCTTTACACCTCCAGCAGGTGTGAATTCTTGCAACCTATGTGGATGAATCTGCAGGGAAGATGAGCCAACTGAGTCTGGACCATAGGAGAAAGAAGCAATTGTAGCAGGAAAAAAAAGACAAAGTGCTGGAGTACCTCAGTGGGTCAGGCGACATCTCTGGGGAACATGTCCGTGTGGAGAAGGATTCGGTCTGAGTTACTCCAGCACTTTGTGTAAACTAGCATCTGCAGTTCTTTGTATCTCCATACTACAGACAATTGTTTATTCAAATTGAGCTGTGGGGGAGGGGGGGTTTGAACACAATATTGCAGAGTTAAAGCCCTGTCCCACGGTACGAGTTCATTCGAAGAGTTCTCCCGAGTTTGCCCTGAAACTCGGAGATTTACGGTAATGGCCGCTCGTCGGTACTCGGGGCTCTCGTGGACATTTTTCAACATGTTGAAAAATCTTCACGAGTCTTCCCGAGCTTACCTGCCATTAGCGAGTCTTCCCTGTCGTTAGCGTTATGAGCCGCTAAGAGACGTCCCCGAGCTCCGATGTACCAGCTACGTTCATTCTCCTTGCTTACCACCAGTTTGATTTTTTTTTTAAACTCGGGAGAGCTCTTGAATGAACTCGCATCGTGGGACAGGGCCATTAAGGAACAATTTATTTAGGAGCTAGACACTATTCTCTATACCTGTTCCTGAAGGTTGTGTTACCTGCCGAGTGCCAGGGTAATGACATGTCTTCAGATCTGATGAGAACTTGGGATTTCAGGGGAAAAGTTCAATTGTTTTGGCCCAGGTGGAAACAAAATACATGAGCAGGACTAGTCAAGTCAAGACTGTTTAATTGTCAAACCGCTCAAGAATAGGAGGTCGGCCATTTAGGATTGAGATGAGGAAAAAACTTTTTCAGACAGTTGTGACTCTGTGGAATTCTCTGCCACAGAAGACAGTGGAGGCCAATTCACTGAACGTTTTCAAGAGAGTTAGATTTAGCTCTTAGGGCTAATAAAATCAAGGGATGTGGGGAAAAGCAGGAAAGAGGGTACTGATTTTGGACGATCAGCCATGTGCTGGCTCGAAGGGCCGAATGACATACTCCTGAACCTATTTTCTATGTCTATGTTTCTAACCAAACAGATAATGGAACAATGACATTTCCTACGATGAGGAAGGCAAGGATCCAGTTGCAGAGGAATGAACAGGATCTCAATTCCCTGAGCTTGATAACAGAGAGGATGTCAAGTCCTTCAACCTTGCCCAATCTACCGAATCCAAGCCAATTATGGAGTCATTTCTCCGCCCCCCCTGACCAGCTCTGTGCAGTCCTCACTGCTGGAGCTGCACTCTTCAGTTGCTACCTATATACACGAAGAAGGGGCACAGCCAAGCAGTCTAATTTCCCAAAGCGGGGCTGAAGGATGGAACGATAGTTATCTGTAATGGTGGCATAGTCAAGTCAAGTCAAGTCAAATCAAGTTTATTTGTCACATACACATACGAGATGTGCAGTGAAATGAAAGTGGCAATGCTCGCGGAACAACAAAACAACCAAACAAATTATAAACACAATCATAACACACATATTATTTTACATAATAAATAATAGAAGGAAAAACGTTCTGTACAGTTAGTCCCTGCTGAGAAAGTGGTTGAGGATGTTTGATTCCCTGATGCTACAGGATGAAATGACCTCTTCAAACTGGCCCCGTTGAAGTCCCTGGCTATGATAGGAAAGGCTTTGAGGAACAGAGTCTAGTGTTTGTTGACCACGGAGTGCAGGTCCGACAGTGCCTGATGTACATCTGCCTATGGCGTGATATGCTCTGTGGTCATGGTGGTGTCGGTGAGTTCCCTCGGGAGGTAGAACAGCCGGCACTTCACTGCTGGTGTTCCAGGTGTGGCGAACAGGAGTTGGACAGCACTGCTACGTCTGAGCATCATGAAGATTCTATCATGAGGCTGATGTCTCCGCCACTCCCTTTCTCCAATGCTGCCCCGCAGACCATGTGAGCAGTTGACAAACCTTGTCACTGAGGGCTGAGTCTGGGGAGCTGGCAAAGAGTATTCCCTCATCTCCCTTATGTTCTGGGAACTTTACATTGCCCAGTAGAGGGGTAGAGCAGAGAGTACGAGGGGGTTATAGATCACTGCGTCTTACTTGCAGCCGCTCTGTTACCCATGTTTACAGGCAGAATGGAGACTTTCTGCTGGCTCCAAACACTGTATTCACTGTACCTGTGAGTGTGATCCTTCACCTTGTTAGGATTACCCCTACCATCAGGGATTCCCTTGCCCTCGGAAAATCCGTTGATAGATCACAATAGTGCTTATAACAACTTGTCCAAGAAGGAACTGCAGATGCTGGAAAATCGAAGGTAGACAAAATTGCTGGAGAAACTCAGTGGGTAAGGCAGCATCTATGGAGCGAAGGAAATAGGCAACGTTTCGGGCCGAGACGGGCCGGGTCTGAAGAAGGGTTTCGGCCCGAAACGTTGCCTATTTCCTTCGCTCCATAGATGCTGCCATACCCGCTGAGTTTCTCCAGCAATTTTGTCTACCTGATAACAACTTGTCAGCTACAGTACTGAAATGTGTAACCCTTGCTTGCCCTCTCTCTATGTCCCTCCCCCTTCTTAGTTCTCCGACTAATTTCACAGTCCCTCTGCTTGTTTTTATTGATTATATGTGATCTTCCAGTAGGTATTACAGATGGATAAGGCTGTGAATTAAATATTTAGGATGCTTAACAATTAGAAGACATTTTTTTAAAACTGCAAAAGCCAATAATTTTGGCTTAAAACAGAAAAGACTGGAAACACCTCAACAGGTCAAGCAGAATGTAGATAAAGAGAAATGTTTAACATTTCAAGCTGAAGGGTCTGCGATCTGTTTCTCTTCCCACAGATGATGCGTTCATTTTCTGAATACACTGTATTTCTGGATTGTAACTTGTCAAAGTGATGGGCAGAATGGAAAAGGAACAGTTTCGGTGTGATAATAAAGGATGGGTTGAAGACAGTGCAGACAAAGATATTAGATGAGAAAATCAAGTGGCAACATTTGTTTGGATGGAAATAAGAATTCACAAAATTTAGAGAGTGTTGGTTTATAGGCCCTCAAACAATAGCATCATTGTATGGTTCATAGGCTCTCAAAATCTATCCCCATTATATAAATGAAGTTATTAGAGGCACATGTAACAATGTCAAGAGCTTCAAATTCCTGGGCATGCATATTTCTGAAGATCTCTCCTGGTCCGAGAACACTGATGCAATTATAAAGAAAGTACATCAGCGTCTCTACTTCCTGAGAAGATTACGGAGAGTCGGTATGTCAAGGAGGACTCTCTCTAACTTCTACAGGTGCACAGTAGAGAGCATGCTGACTGGTTGCATCGTGGCTTGGTTCGGCAACTTGAGCGCCCAGGAGTGGAAAAGACTACAAAAAGTAATAAACACTGCCCAGTCCATCATCGGCTCTGACCTCCCTGCCATCGAAGGGATCTATCACAGTCGCTGCCGCAAAAAGGCTGGCAGCATCATCAAGGACCCACACCATCCTGGCCACACACTCATTCCCCCGCTACCTTCGGGTAGAAGGTACAGGAGCCTGAAGACTGCAACGTCCAGGTTCAGAAATAGCTACTCCCCCACAGCCATCAGGCCATTAAACTCAACTGAAACAAATCCCTGAACATTAATAGACCATTATCTGTTTATTTGCAATTTATCTGCTTATTAATTGATGTGTGTATATATTTATATAATGGTATATGAACTCACTGATATGTTCAGTATTCAAGCCTACTAAATTCTGTTGTGCTGAAGCAAAGGAAGAATTTCATTGTCCTATCTGGGACATAGAAACATAGAAACATAGAAATTAGGTGCAGGAGTAGGCCATTCGGCCCTTCGAGCCTGCACCGACATTCAATATGATCATGGCTGACACATGACAATACTCTCTTGACTTGACTTGACTTGACTTGACTGGGTAAACCAATAACCATTGAGGAATTTGATCAAAGACTGGTCAAACCAAATTAACAGTAATATTGTGAAGATGTATTCATAGACTGCAGGCAAGATAATTTTGAAAATCAGCATGGAACAAACAATCTTAATCAGTAATTATGCAAGAAAAAGGGCTAATTAATTGTCTTGGAGTTAAGTGGCCTTTAAGGAAGGGTGATCATAATGTGATCGAACTTTGTACACGAATGATGCAGATCGATCTTGAATGAACCAAAGTAAACGACCAAGGTATGTGGAGTGGGATGGTTCTAGTAGATACATTAAAATATTTTACAAT